>NC_069509.1:30283786-30561286 GCF_027579735.1 Bombina bombina
TGCAGGGCCCCTCGAAGCACAGAGCCCAGGGCAGGTGTCTCTCTCTCGACCAATACACCTGATTTTGAATAGCACTGATGACTGTATTTAAATTTGGTTAGGTGCATTAATGGTGGCACATTCAATATTCATAACTTGACTTTGGTGTGTACAATGTATGTTGAATTGTGTGGATGTCATTTTTCTATATCTTTATTTTTGTACTGAAGAAAAAAAAAAACTAAAAAACAAATATCAACAACCCCCATCACACCCTAATGCTCCTGGAAATGTCACAGAGAAAAGTACCGGACACCGACAGCCAGTGAGAGCAGGTATCAGTGGAAAGAATAGTCTAGATCACGAAACTAACGTCATCTAATGTCCATTTCCCAGTCATCTATTCATTGAGTACAAATTGAGCGTTAAGAAAAGAAGAAATTATTATTAATCTGACATTTCTGAAGATAATGAAAATATGGTTCCCATTTCTCTATAAATCATTTTAATCTTAGCCACATCCATTTTAACATCAGCTTACGCCACTAACATATAACAATGAACCTGTTTTTTTAGCATCAGCATGCACCACTAACATATAACAATGAACCAGTTTTTTTAGCATCAGCTTGTGCCACTAACGTATAACAATGAACCTGTTTTTTTAGCATCAACTTGCGCCACTAACATATAACAATGAACCTGTCTTTTTAACATCAGCTTGCACCCCTAACATATAACAATGAACCTGTCTTTTTAACATCAGCTTGCGCCACTAACATATAAAAATGAACCTGTTTTTTTAGCATCAGCATGCGCCACTAACATATAACAATGAACCTGTTTTTTTAACATCAGTTTGCACCACTAACATATAACAATGAACCTGTCTTTTTATCATCAGCTTGCACCACTAACATATAACAATGAACCTGTCTTTTTAGCATCAGTTTGCGCCACTAACATATAACAATGAATCTGTGTATTTAACATCAGCTTGCGCCACTAACATATAACAATGAACCTGTCTTTTTAGCATCAGCATGCGCCACTAACATATAACAATGAACCTGTTTTTTTAGCATCAGTTTGTGCCACTAACGTATAACAGTGAACCTGTCTTTTTAACATCAGCTTGCACCACTAACATATAACAATGAATCTGTCTATTTAGCATCAGCTTGCGCCACTAACATATAACAGTGACCCTTTTTTTTTAGCATCAGCATGCGCCACTAACATATAACAGTGACCCTTTTTTTTAACATCAGCTTGCGCAACTAACATATAACAATGACCCTTTTTTTTTAGCATCAGCATGCGCCCCTAACATATAACAATGAACCTGTTTTTTTAACATCAGTTTGCACCACTAACATATAACAGTGAACCTTTTTATCATCAGCTTGCACCACTAACATATAACAATGAATCTGTCTATTTAGCATCAGCTTGCGCCACTAACATATAAAAATGAATCTGTCTATTTAACATCAGCTTGCGTCACTAACATATAACAATGAATCTGTCTATTTAACATCAGCTTGCGTCACTAACATATAACAATGAATCTGTCTATTTAACATCAGCTTGCGCCACTAACATATAACAATGAAACTGTCTTTTTAGCATCAGTTTGCGCCACTAACATATAACAATGAACCTGTCTTTTTATCATCAGCTTGCACCACTAACATATAACAATGAATCTGTCTATTTAGCATCAGCTTGCGCCACTAACATATAACAATGAATCTGTCTATTTAACATCAGCTTGCGTCACTAACATATAACAATGAATCTGTCTATTTAACATCAGCTTGCGTCACTAACATATAACAATGAATCTGTCTATTAACATCAGCTTGCGCCACTAACATATAACAATGAACCTGTCTTTTTAGCATCAGTTTGCGCCACTAACATATAACAATGAACCTGTCTTTTTATCATCAGCTTGCACCACTAACATATAACAATGAATCTGTCTATTTAGCATCAGCTTGCGCCACTAACATATAACAATGAATCTGTCTATTTAACATCAGCTTGCGCCACTAACATATAACAATGAACCTGTCTTTTTAGCATCAGTTTGCGCCACTAACATATAACAATGAACCTGTCTTTTTATCATCAGCTTGCCCCACTAACATATAACAATGAATCTGTCTATTTAGCATCAGCTTGCGCCACTAACATATAACAATGAATCTGTCTATTTAACATCAGCTTGCGCCACTAACATATAACAATGAACCTGTCTTTTTATCATCAGCTTGCACCACTAACATATAACAATGAATCTGTCTATTTAGCATCAGCTTGCGCCACTAACATATAACAATGAATCTGTCTATTTAACATCAGCTTGCGTCACTAACATATAACAATGAATCTGTCTATTTAACATCAGCTTGCGTCACTAACATATAACAATGAATCTGTCTATTTAACATCAGCTTGCGCCACTAACATATAACAATGAACCTGTCTTTTTAGCATCAGTTTGCGCCACTAACATATAACAATGAACCTGTCTTTTAGCATCAGCTTGCGTCACTAACATATAACAATTAACCTGTTTTTTTAGCATCAGCATGCGCCACTAACATATAACAATGATCCTGTCTCTTTAGCATCAGCTTGCGCCACTAACATATAACAATGAACCTGTCTTTTTAACATCAGCTTGCGCCACTAACATATAACAATGGATCTGTCTATTTAACATCAGCTTGCGTCACTAACATATAACAATGAACCTGTCTATTAAGCATCAGCTTGCACCACTAACATATAACAATGAACCTGTCTATTTAACATCAGC
Source organism: Bombina bombina (assembly GCF_027579735.1). NCBI lineage: Eukaryota > Metazoa > Chordata > Amphibia > Anura > Bombinatoridae > Bombina > Bombina bombina. The sequence continues at coordinate 30,286,596 of NC_069509.1, forward strand.
TTGCCCCACTAACATATAACAATGAACCTGTCTATTTAACATCAGCTTGCACCACTAACATATAACAATGAACCTGTCTTTTTAACATCAGCTTGCGCCACTAACATATAACAATGAGAACCTGTCTTTTTAACATGAGCTTGCACCACTAGCATATAACAATGAACCTGTTTTTTAGCATCAGCTTGCGCCACTAACATATAACAGTGAACCTATCTTTTTAAGATCAGCTTGCGCCACTAACATATAACAATGAACCTGTCTTTTTAACATCAGCTTGCACCACTAACATATAACAACAAACCTGTCTTTTTAGCATCAGTTTGTGCCACTAACATATAACAATGAACCTGTCTTTTTAGCATCAGTTTGCGACACTAACATATAACAATGAACCTGTCTTTTTAGCATCAGCATTCGCCACTAACATATAACAATGAACCTGTCTTTTTAGCATCAGCTTGTGCCACTAACATATAACAATGAACCTGTCTTTTTAGCATCAGTTTGCGACACTAACATATAACAATGAACCTGTCTATTTAGCATCAGCTTGCGCCACTAACATGTAACAATGAACCTGTCTATTTAGCATCAGTTTGCACCACTAACATATAAAAATGAACCTGTCTTTTTAGCATCAGCTTGCGCCACTAACATATAACAGTGAACCTGTCTTTTTAACATCAGCTTGCGCCACTAACATATAACAATGAACCTGTCTTTTTAGCATCAGCTTGCGCCACTAACATATAACAATGAACCTGTTTTTTTAACATCAGCTTGTGCCACTAACATATAACAATGAACCTGTCTTTTTATCATCAGCTTGCACCACTAACATATAACAATGAACCTGTCTTTTTAGCATCAGTTTGTGCCACTAACATATAACAATGAACCTGTTTTTTAGCATCAGATTGCGCCACTAACATATAACAATGAACCTGTCTTTTTAACATCAGATTGCGCCACTAACATATAACAATGAACCTGTCTATTTAAAATCAGCTTGCACCACTAACATATAACAATGAACCTGTTTTTTTAACATCAGTTTGTGCCACTAACATATAACAATGAACCTGTTTTTTAGCATCAGATTGCGCCACTAACATATAACAATGAACCTGTCTTTTTAACATCAGATTGCGCCACTAACATATAACAATGAACCTGTCTTTTTAGCATCAGCTTGCGCCAGTAACATATAACAATGAACCTGTCTTTTTAGCATCAGCATGCACCACTAACATATAACAATGAACATGTTTTTTTAGCATCAGCTTGCGCCACTAACATATAACAATGAACCTGTCTTTTTAGCATCAGCTTGCGCCACTAACATATAACAATGAACCTGTCTTTTTAGCAGCAGCTTGCGCCACTAACATATAACAATGAACCTGTCTTTTTAGCATCAGCTTGCACCACTAACATATAACAATGAACCTGTCTTTTTAGCATCAGCTTGCGCCACTAACATATAACAATGAACCTGTCTTTTTAACATCAGCTTGCGCTACAAACATATAACAATGAACCTGTCTTTTTAACATCAGCTTGCGCCACTAACATATAACAATGAACCTGTCTATTTAACATCAGCTTGCGCCACTAACATATAACAATGAACCTGTCTTTTTAGCATCAGCTTGCACCACTAACATATAACAATAAACCTGTTTTTTTAACATGAGCTTGCGCCACTAACATATAACAATGAGAACCTGTCTTTTTAACATGAGCTTGCACCACTAGCATATAACAATGAACCTGTTTTTTAGCATCAGCTTGCGCCACTAACATATAACAGTGAACCTATCTTTTTAAGATCAGCTTGCGCCACTAACATATAACAATGAACCTGTCTTTTTAACATCAGCTTGCACCACTAACATATAACAACAAACCTGTCTTTTTAGCATCGGTTTGTGCCACTAACATATAACAATGAACCTGTCTTTTTAGCATCAGTTTGCGACACTAACATATAACAATGAACCTGTCTTTTTAGCATCAGCATTCGCCACTAACATATAACAATGAACCTGTCTTTTTAGCATCAGCTTGTGCCACTAACATATAACAATGAACCTGTCTTTTTAGCATCAGTTTGCGACACTAACATATAACAATGAACCTGTCTATTTAGCATCAGCTTGCGCCACTAACATGTAACAATGAACCTGTCTATTTAGCATCAGTTTGCACCACTAACATATAAAAATGAACCTGTCTTTTTAGCATCAGCTTGCGCCACTAACATATAACAGTGAACCTGTCTTTTTAACATCAGCTTGCGCCACTAACATATAACAATGAACCTGTCTTTTTAGCATCAGCTTGCGCCACTAACATATAACAATGAACCTGTCTTTTTATCATCAGCTTGCACCACTAACATATAACAATGAACCTGTCTTTTTAGCATCAGTTTGTGCCACTAACATATAACAATGAACCTGTTTTTTAGCATCAGATTGCGCCACTAACATATAACAATGAACCTGTCTTTTTAACATCAGATTGCGCCACTAACATATAACAATGAACCTGTCTATTTAAAATCAGCTTGCACCACTAACATATAACAATGAACCTGTTTTTTTAACATCAGTTTGTGCCACTAACATATAACAATGAACCTGTTTTTTAGCATCAGATTGCGCCACTAACATATAACAATGAACCTGTCTTTTTAACATCAGATTGCGCCACTAACATATAACAATGAACCTGTCTTTTTAGCATCAGCTTGCGCCAGTAACATATAACAATGAACCTGTCTTTTTAGCATCAGCATGCACCACTAACATATAACAATGAACATGTTTTTTTAGCATCAGCTTGCGCCACTAACATATAACAATGAACCTGTCTTTTTAGCATCAGCTTGCGCCACTAACATATAACAATGAACCTGTCTTTTTAGCAGCAGCTTGCGCCACTAACATATAACAATGAACCTGTCTTTTTAGCATCAGCTTGCAACACTAACATATAACAATGAACCTGTCTTTTTAGCATCAGCTTGCGCCACTAACATATAACAATGAACCTGTCTTTTTAACATCAGCTTGCGCTACAAACATATAACAATGAACCTGTCTTTTTAACATCAGCTTGCGCCACTAACATATAACAATGAACCTGTCTATTTAACATCAGCTTGCGCCACTAACATATAACAATGAACCTGTCTTTTTAGCATCAGCTTGCACCACTAACATATAACAATGAACCTGTTTTTTTAACATGAGCTTGCGCCACTAACATATAACAATGAACCTGTCTTTTTAGCATCAGCTTGCACCACTAACATATAACAATGAACCTGTCTATTTAACATCAGCTTGCGCCACTAACATATAACAATGAACCTGTCTTTTTAGCATCAGCATGCACCACTAACATATAACAATGAACCTGTATATTTAACTTCAGCTTGCGCAACTAACATATAACAATGAACCTGTCTTTTTAGCATCAGCTTGTGCCACTAACATATAACAATGAACCTGTCTTTTTAGCATCAGCTTGCGTCACTAACATATAACAATGAACCTGTCTTTTTAGCATCAGCTTGCGCCACTAACATATAACAATGAACCTATCTTCTTAACATCAGCTTGCGCTACTAACATATAACAATGAACCTGTCTTTTTAACATCAGCTTGCGCCACTAACATTTAATAATGAACCTGTCTATTTAACATCAGCTTGCGCCACTAACATATAACAATGAACCTGTCTTTTTAGCATTAGCTTGCACCACTAACATATAACAATGAACCTGTTTTTTTAACATCAGCTTGCGCCACTAACATATAACAATGAACCTGTCTTTTTAGCATCAGCATGCACCACTAACATATAACAATGAACCTGTCTATTTAACATCAGCTTGCGCAACTAACATATAACAATGAACCTGTCTTTTTAGCATCAGCTTGCGCCACTAACATATAACAATGAACCTGTTTTTTTAACATCAGCTTGCGCCACTAACATATAACAATGAACCTGTCTTTTTAGCATCAGCATGCTTCACTAACATATAACAATGAACCTGTCTTTTTAGCATCAGCATGCACCACTAACATATAACAATGAACCTGTCTTTTTAGCATCAGCTTGCGCCACTAACATATAACAATGAACCTGTCTTTTTAACATCAGCTTGCGCTGCTAACATATAACAATGAACCTGTCCATTTAACATCAGCTTGCGCCACTAACATATAACAATGAACCTGTCTTTTTAACATCAGCTTGCGCCACTAACATATAACAATGAACCTGTCTTTTTAACATCATCTTGCGCCACTAACATATAACAATGAACCTGTATTTTTATCATCAGTTTGCGCCACTAACATATAACAATGAACCTGTATTTTTAGCATCAGTTTGCGCCACTAACATATAACAATGAACCTGGCTTTTTAGCATCAGCTTCTGTCACTAACATATAACAATGAACCTGTCTGTTTAACATCAGCTTGCGCCACTAACATATAACAATGGATCTGTCTATTTAACATCAGCTTGCGTCACTAACATATAACAATGAACCTGTCTATTAAGCATCAGCTTGCACCACTAACATATAACAATGAACCTGTCTATTTAACATCAGCTTGCCCCACTAACATATAACAATGAACCTGTCTTTTTAACATCAGCTTGCGCCACTAACATATAACAATGAGAACCTGTCTTTTTAACATCAGCTTGCACCACTAGCATATAACAATGAACCTGTTTTTTAGCATCAGCTTGCGCCACTAACATATAACAGTGAACCTAGCTTTTTAAGATCAGCTTGCGCCACTAACATATAACAATGAACCTGTCTATTTAACATCAGCTTGCGCCACTAACATATAACAATGAACCTGTCTTTTTAACATCAGCTTGCGCCACTAACATATAACAATGAGAACCTGTCTTTTTAACATCAGCTTGCACCACTAGCATATAACAATGAACCTGTTTTTTAGCATCAGCTTGCGCCACTAACATATAACAGTGAACCTATCTTTTTAAGATCAGCTTGCGCCACTAACATATATCAATAAACCTGTCTATTTAACATCAGCTTGCGCCACTAACATATAACAATGAACCTGTCTTTTTAACATCAGCTTGCACCACTAACATATAACAATGAACCTGTCTTTTTAGCATCAGCTTGTGCCACTAACATATAACAATGAACCTGTCTTTTTAGCATCAGTTTGTGACACTAACATATAACAATGAACCTGTCTTTTTAGCATCAGCATTCGCCACTAACATATAACAATGAACCTGTCTATTTAGCATCAGCTTGCGCCACTAACATATAACAATGAACCTGTCTATTTAGCATCAGCTTGCGCCACTAACATGTAACAATGAACCTGTCTATTTAGCATCAGTTCGCACCACTAACATATAAAAATGAACCTGTCTTTTTAGCATCAGCTTGCGCCACTAACATATAACAGTGAACCTGTCTTTTTAACATCAGCTTGCGCCACTAACATATAACAATGAACCTGTCTTTTTAGCATCAGCTTGCGCCACTAACATATAACAATGAACCTGTCTATTTAACATCAACTTGCGCCACTAACATATAACAATGAACCTGTCTTTTTAGCATCAGCTTGCACCACTAACATATAACAATGAACCTGTCTATTTAACATCAGCTTGCGCCACTAACATATAACAATGAACCTGTCTTTTTAGCATCAGCATGCACCACTAACATATAACAATGAACCTGTATATTTAACATCAGCTTGCGCAACTAACATATAACAATGAACCTGTCTTTTTAGCATCAGCTTGCGTCACTAACATATAACAATGAACCTGTCTTTTTAGCATCAGCTTGCGTCACTAACATATAACAATGAACCTGTCTTTTTAGCATCAGCTTGCGCCACTAACATATAACAATGAACCTATCTTTTTAACATCAGCTTGCGCTACTAACATATAACAATGAACCTGTCTTTTTAACATCAGCTTGCGCCACTAACATTTAACAATGAACCTGTCTATTTAACATCAGCTTGCGCCACTAACATATAACAATGAACCTGTCTTTTTAGCATCAGCTTGCACCACTAACATATAACAATGAACCTGTTTTTTTAACATCAGCTTGCGCCACTAACATATAACAATGAACCTGTCTTTTTAGCATCAGCATGCACCACTAACATATAACAATGAACCTGTCTATTTAACATCAGCTTGCGCAACTAACATATAACAATGAACCTGTCTTTTTAGCATCAGCTTGCTCCACTAACATATAACAATGAACCTGTTTTTTTAACATCAGCTTGCGCCACTAACATATAACAATGAACCTGTCTTTTTAGCATCAGCTTGTGCCACTAACATATAACAATGAACCTGTCTTTTTAGCATCAGCTTGCGTCACTAACATATAACAATGAACCTGTCTTTTTAGCATCAGCTTGCGCCACTAACATATAACAATGAACCTATCTTTTTAACATCAGCTTGCGCTACTAACATATAACAATGAACCTGTCTTTTTAACATCAGCTTGCGCCACTAACATTTAACAATGAACCTGTCTATTTAACATCAGCTTGCGCCACTAACATATAACAATGAACCTGTCTTTTTAGCATCAGCTTGCACCACTAACATATAACAATGAACCTGTTTTTTTAACATCAGCTTGCGCCACTAACATATAACAATGAACCTGTCTTTTTAGCATCAGCATGCACCACTAACATATAACAATGAACCTGTCTATTTAACATCAGCTTGCGCAACTAACATATAACAATGAACCTGTCTTTTTAGCATCAGCTTGCTCCACTAACATATAACAATGAACCTGTTTTTTTAACATCAGCTTGCGCCACTAACATATAACAATGAACCTGTCTTTTTAGCATCAGCATGCACCACTAACATATAACAATGAACCTGTCTTTTTAGCATCAGCATGCACCACTAACATATAACAATGAACCTGTCTTTTTAGCATCAGCTTGCGCCACTAACATATAACAATGAACCTGTCTTTTTAACATCAGCTTGCGCTGCTAACATATAACAATGAACCTGTCCATTTAACATCAGCTTGCGCCACTAACATATAACAATGAACCTGTCTTTTTAACATCAGCTTGCGCCACTAACATATAACAATGAACCTGTCTTTTTAACATCATCTTGCGCCACTAACATATAACAATGAACCTGTATTTTTAGCATCAGTTTGCGCCACTAACATATAACAATGAACCTGCATTTTTAGCATCAGTTTGCGCCACTAACATATAACAATGAACCTGGCTTTTTAGCATCAGCTTCTGTCACTAACATATAACAATGAACCTGTCTGTTTAACATCAGCTTGCGCCACTAACATATAACAATGGATCTGTCTATTTAACATCAGCTTGCGTCACTAACATATAACAATGAACCTGTCTATTAAGCATCAGCTTGCACCACTAACATATAACAATGAACCTGTCTATTTAACATCAGCTTGCCCCACTAACATATAACAATGAACCTGTCTTTTTAACATCAGCTTGCGCCACTAACATATAACAATGAACCTGTCTATTTAACATCAGCTTGCCCCACTAACATATAACAATGAACCTGTCTTTTTAACATCAGCTTGCGCCACTAACATATAACAATGAGAACCTGTCTTTTTAACATCAGCTTGCACCACTAGCATATAACAATGAACCTGTTTTTTAGCATCAGCTTGCGCCACTAACATATAACAGTGAACCTATCTTTTTAAGATCAGCTTGCGCCACTAACATATAACAATGAACCTGTCTATTTAACATCAGCTTGCGCCACTAACATATAACAATGAACCTGTCTTTTTAACATCAGCTTGCACCACTAACATACAACAATGAACCTGTCTTTTTAGCATCAGCTTGTGCCACTAACATATAACAATGAACCTGTCTTTTTAGCATCAGTTTGCGACACTAACATATAACAATGAACCTGTCTTTTTAGCATCAGCATTCGCCACTAACATATAACAATGAACCTGTCTATTTAGCATCAGCTTGCGCCACTAACATATAACAATGAACCTGTCTATTTAGCATCAGCTTGCGCCACTAACATGTAACAATGAACCTGTCTATTTAGCATCAGTTTGCACCACTAACATATAAAAATGAACCTGTCTTTTTAGCATCAGCTTGCGCCACTAACATATAACAGTGAACCTGTCTTTTTAGCATCAGCTTGCGCCACTAACATATAACAATGAACCTGTTTTTTTAACATCAGCTTGTGCCACTAACATATAACAATGAACCTGTCTTTTTATCATCAGCTTGCACCACTAACATATAACAATTAACCTGTCTTTTTAGCATCAGTTTGTGCCACTAACATATAACAATGAACCTGTTTTTTAGCATCAGATTGCGCCACTAACATATAACAATGAACCTGTCTTTTTAACATCAGATTGCGCCACTAACATATAACAATGAACCTGTCTATTTAACATCAGCTTGCACCACTAACATATAACAATGAACCTGTCTTTTTAACATCAGTTTGTGCCACTAACATATAACAATGAACCTGTCTTTTTAGCATCAGTTTGCGCCACAAACATATAACAATGAACCTGTCTTTTTAGCATCAGCTTGCGCCAGTAACATATAACAATGAACCTGTCTTTTTAGCATCAGCATGCACCACTAACATATAACAATGAACATGTTTTTTTAGCATCAGCTTGCGCCACTAACATATAACAATGAACCTGTCTTTTTAGCATCAGCTTGCGCCACTAACATATAACAATGAACCTGTCTTTTTAGCATCAGCTTGCGCCACTAACATATAACAATGAACCTGTCTTTTTAGCATCAGCTTGCACTACTAACATATATCAATGAACCTGTCTTTTTAGCATCAGCTTGCGCCACTAACATATAACAATGAACCTGTCTTTTTAACATCAGCTTGCGCTACAAACATATAACAATGAACCTGTCTTTTTAACATCAGCTTGCGCCACTAACATATAACAATGTACCTGTCTATTTAACATCAGCTTGCGCCACTAACATATAACAATGAACCTGTCTTTTTAGCATCAGCTTGCACCACTAACATATAACAATGAACCTGTCTTTTTAGCATCAGCTTGCACCACTAACATATAACAATTAACCTGTCTATTTAACATCAGCTTGCGCCACTAACATATAACAATGAACCTGTCTTTTTAGCATCAGCATGCACCACTAACATATAACAATGAACCTGTCTATTTAACATCAGCTTGCGCAACTAACATATAACAATGAACCTGTCTTTTTAGCATCAGCTTGTGCCACTAACATATAACAATGAACCTGTCTTTTTAGCATCAGCTTGCGTCACTAACATATAACAATGAACCTGTCTTTTTAGCATCAGCTTGCGCCACTAACATATAACAATGAACCTATCTTTTTAACATCAGCTTGCGTTAATAACATATAACAATGAACCTGTCTTTTTAACATCAGCTTGCGCCACTAACATTTAACAATGAACCTGTCTATTTAACATCAGCTTGCTCCACTAACATATAACAATGAACCTGTCTTTTTAGCATCAGCTTGCACCACTAACATATAACAATGAACCTGTTTTTTTAACATCAGCTTGCGCCACTAACATATAACAATGAACCTGTCTTTTTAGCATCAGCATGCACCACTAACATATAACAATGAACCTGTCTATTTAACATCAGCTTGCACAACTAACATATAACAATGAACCTGTCTTTTTAGCATCAGCTTGTGCCACTAACATATAACAATGAACCTGTCTTTTTAGCATCAGCTTGCGTCACTAACATATAAGAATGAACCTGTCTTTTTAGCATCAGCTTGCGCCACTAACATATAACAATGAATCTATCTTTTTAACATCAGCTTGCGTTAATAACATATAACAATGAACCTGTCTATTTAACATCAGCTTGCTCCACTAACATATAACAATGAACCTGTCTTTTTAGCATCAGCTTGCACCACTAACATATAACAATGAACCTGTTTTTTTAACATCAGCTTGCGCCATTAACATATAACAATGAACCTGTCTTTTTAGCATCAGCATGCACCACTAACATATAACAATGAACCTGTCTATTTAACATCAGCTTGCGCAACTAACATATAACAATGAACCTGTCTTTTTTAGCATCAGCTTGCGCCACTAACATATAACAATGAACCTGTTTTTTTAACATCAGCTTGCGCCACTAACATATAACAATGAACCTGTCTTTTTAGCATCAGCATGCACCACTAACATATAACAATGAACCTGTCTTTTTAGCATCAGCATGCACCACTAACATATAACAATGAACCTGTCTTTTTAGCATCAGCTTGCGCCACTAACATATAACAATGAACCTGTCTTTTTAACATCAGCTTGCGCTACTAACATACAGGTATACCCCGCTCATACAGCGGGTTAGGGACCGGAGTCCCGCTGTAAAGTGAAAACCGCCTTAAAGTGGAACAAGGCAGTTTTAGCTTTCTTTTCACTTGCCAGTGTGTTTAAAAACTTAAAAACATGTTTTAACTAACTTATATTAGGTGTACAATAGCGCTAAGTTTAGTTTAACACTCGCACAGCACAGTATTCAATAAATACTGTACCTGTAAAATAGTGACAATCACTGTAGTACAATTTACCAGAGTATAGCACTGAGACACAGATTGCACTGTAATGCTGTAAACAGAGTGAACTAAGCATAATAAAATGGTGCCAGTCACTTTTCTAGCAATCTCACGAAGATTACAGCACTGTTTTAAAATCCTTGGAGGTTGAACTTCAGCTCCACAAAGCGCTGTATTAGTGAAGCGCTGTAAAGTGAAGCGCTGTAAAGTGAGGTATACCTGTATAACAATGAACCTGTCCATTTAACATCAGCTTGCGCCACTAACATAAAACAATGAACCTGTCTTTTTAACATCAGCTTGCGCCACTAACATATAACAATGAACCTGTCTTTTTAACATCATCTTGCGCCACTAACATATAACAATGAACCTGTATTTTTAGCATCAGTTTGCGCCACTAACATATAACAATGAACCTGTATTTTTAGCATCAGTTTGCGCCACTAACATATAACAATGAACCTGGCTTTTTAGCATCAGCTTCTGTCACTAACATATAACAATGAACCTGTCTGTTTAACATCAGCTTGCGCCACTAACATATAACAATGAACCTGTCTATTTAACATCAGCTTGCGCCACTAACATATAACAATAAACCTGTCTTTTTAGCATCAGCTTGCACCACTAACATATAACAGTGAACCTGTCTTTTTAGCATCAGCTTGCGCCACTAACATATAACAATGAACCTGTCTATTTAACATCAGCTTGCGTCACTAACATATAACAGTGAACCTGTCTTTTTAGCATCAGCTTGCGCCACTAACATATAACAATGAACCTGTCTTTTTAGCATCAGCTTGCGTCACTAACATATAACAGTGAACCTGTCTTTTTAGCATCAGCTTGCGCCACTAACATATAACAATGAACCTGTCTTTTTAGCATCAGCTTGCGTCACTAACATATAACAGTGAACCTGTCTTTTTAGCATCAGCTTGCGCCACTAACATATAACAATGAACCTGTCTATTTAACATCAGCTTGCGTCACTAACATATAACAGTGAACCTGTCTTTTTAGCATCAGCTTGCGCCACTAACATATAACAGTGAACCTGTCTTTTTAACATCAGTTTGTGCCACTAACATATAACAATGAACCTGTCTTTTTAGCATCAGCTTGCGTCACTAACATATAACAGTGAACCTGTCTTTTCAGCATCAGCTTGTGCCACTAACATATAACAATGAACCTGTCTATTTAACATCAGCTTGCGCCACTAACATATAACAATGAACCTGTCTATTTAACATCAGCTTGCGCCACTAACATATAACAATGAACCTGTCTTTTTAGCATCAGCTTGCGTCACTAACATATAACAGTGAACCTGTCTTTTTAGCATCAGCTTGCGCCACTAACATATAACAGTGAACCTGTCTTTTTAACATCAGCTTGTGCCACTAACATATAACAATGAACCTGTCTTTTTAGCATCAGCTTGCACCACTAACGTATAACAATGAACCTGTCTTTTTAACATCAGCTTGCGCCGCTAACATATTTCAATGAACCTGTCTTTTTTGCATCAGCTTGCGCCACTAACGTATAACAATGAACCTGTCTTTTTAACATCAGCTTGCGCTACTAACATATAACAATGAACCTGTCTTTTTAACATCAGCTTGCGCCACTAACATTTAACAATGAACCTGTCTTTTTAACATCAGCTTGCGTCACTAACATATAACAATGAACCTGTCTTTTTAGCATTAGCTTGCGCCACTAACATATAACAATGAACCTGTCTTTTTAGCATCAGCTTGCGTCACTAACATATAACAATGAACCTGTCTTTTTAGCATCAGCTTGCGTCACTAACATATGACAGTGAACCTGTCTTTTTAGCATCAGCTTGCGCCACTAACATATAACAGTGAACCTGTCTTTTTAGCATCAGCTTGCGCCACTAACATATAACAATGAACCTGTCTATTTAACATCAGCTTGCGTCACTAACATATAACAATGAACCTGTCTATTTAACATCAGCTTGCGTCACTAACATATAACAATGAACCTGTCTATTTAACATCAGCTTGCGCCACTAACATATAACAGTGAACCTGTCTTTTTAGCATCAGCTTGCGCCACTAACATATAACAATGAACCTGTTTTTTTAACATCAGCTTGCGCCACTAACATATAACAATGAACCTGTCTATTTAACATCAGCTTGCGCCACTAACATATAACAATGAACATGTATTTTTAACAGCTGGAAAGAAGGACCTTTCTGAGAAGTTCCCAGTTTAAGTATTAATTGTCTGGTATTTAAAATAATTAGAAAACATAACCTGTGCTGACCTAGAGGCAAATTATCCTTCTGTAAGAACATCACATTTAAGTACTGAAAGATGGACTGATACAGATTTTACTCACCCAAAGCAATATTTACACAGGTCCCTAAGCTTGGGGCAATCTTACACAGGTCTATAAACTTGGGGCAATCCTACACAGTTCCCTAAGCTTGGGGCAATCCTACACAGGTCTATAAGCTTGGGGCAATCCTACACAGGTCTCTAAGCTTGGGGTAATCCTACACAGGTCTCTAAGCTTGGGGCAATCCTACACAGGTCTCTAAGCTTGGGGCAATCCTACACAGGTCTCTAAGCTTGGGGCAATTCTACACAGTTCTCTAAGCTTGGGGCAATCCCATACCAGATATACAAAATCTGGGTCATCTCTAAAGCACTTATTACATTAATTTTCTGCCCCCAAGACCCATTTACGTCTCATTGTCAGTTTGATGTAAGCCCTTAAAGCTTTGAACAATGTGGCATCTTTGAGATGCTGTGGTTTAGGGTTTCTTGTGAGATTTAAACACCTTCAGTCCTCTTCCAGTTGTCAATGAAAAGGTTAAAGGGACACTGAACCCACATTTTTTCTTTTGTGATTCAGATAGAGCATGCAATTTTAAGCAACTTTCTAATTTACTCCTATTAGCAAATGTTCCTCATTCTCTTGGTATCTTTATATGAAAAGCAAGAATGTAAGTTTAAATGCCGACCCATTTTGGTGAACAACCTGGGTTGTTCTTGCTGATTGGTGGATACATTCATCCACCAATAAACAAGTGCTGTCCAATGTCCTGGACTTTCTTCAAATAAAGATAGCAAGAGAACAAAGAAAAAACAAAATTTATGCTTACCTGATAAATTTATTTCTCTTGTGGTGTATCCAGTCCACGGATTCATCCATTACTTGTGGGATATTCTCCTTCCCAACAGCAAGCTGCAAGAGGATCACCCACAGCAGAGCTGTCTATATAGCTCCTCCCCTAACTGCCACCTCCAGTCATTCGACCGAAGACAAGCAAGAGAAAGGAAAAACCATAGGGTGCAGTGGTGACTGTAGTTTAAAAATAAAAAACACCTGCCTTAAAATGACAGGGCGGGCCGTGGACTGGATACACCACAAGAGAAATAAATTTATCAGGTAAGCATAAATTTTGTTTTCTCTTGTAAGGTGTATCCAGTCCACGGATTCATCCATTACTTGTGGGATACGAATACCAAAGCTATAGGACACGGATGAAGGGAGGGACAAGGCAGGCACTTAAACAGAAGGCACCACTGCCTGTAAGACCTTTCTCCCAAAAATAGAAGCAAAAGTATCAAATTTGTAGAATTTAGAAAAAGTATGAAGCGAAGACCAAGTCGCCGCCTTACAAATCTGTTCAACAGAAGCCTCATTTTTAAAAGCCCATGTGGAAGCCACCACTCTAGTGGAATGAGCTGTAATTCTTTCAGGAGGCTGCTGGCCAGCAGTCTCATAAGCTAAGCAAATTATACTTCTTAACCAAAAGGAAAGAGAAGTTGCTGAAGCCTTTTGGCCTTTCCTCTGTCCAGAGTAGACAACAAACAATGCAGATGTTTGACGAAAATCTTTAGTAGCTTGTAAATAAAACTTTAAAGCACGAACCACGTCAAGATTGTGTAATAGACGTTCCTTTTTTGAAGAAGGATTAGGACACAGTGACGGAACAACAATCTCCTGATTGATATTCTTATTAGATACCACCTTAGGAAGAAACCCAGGTTTGGTACGCAAAACTACCTTATCTGCATGGAAGATCAGATAAGGGGAATCACACTGCAAGGCAGATAATTCTGAAACTCTTCGAGCCGAAGAGATAGCTACCAAAAACAGAACTTTCCAAGATAAAAGCTTGATATCTATGGAATGCAGAGGTTTAAACGGAACCCCTTGAAGAACTTTAAGAACTAAATTTAAACTCCATGGCGGAGCAACAGGTTTAAACACAGGCTTGATTCTAACTAACGCCTGACAAAACGCCTGAACGTCTGGAACATCTGCCAGACGCTTGTGCAAAAGAATAGACAGAGCAGAAATCTGTCCCTTTAAGGAACTAGCTGACAATCCCTTTTCCAATCCTTCTTGGAGAAAAGATAATATCCTGGGAATCCTGACTTTACTCCATGAGTAACCCTTGGATTCACACCAATGAAGATATTTACACCATATCTTATGATAGATTTTCCTGGTGACAGGCTTTCGAGCCTGAATTAAGGTATCAATGACCGATTCGGAGAAACCACGTTTTGATAAAATCAAGCGTTCAATCTCCAAGCAGTCAGACGCAGAGAAATTAGATTTGGATGGTTGAAAAGGACCCTGAAGTAGAAGGTTCTGCCTCAGCGGTAGAGTCCATGGTGGAAGGGATGACATGTCCTCCAGATCTGCATACCAAGTCCTGCGTGGCCATGCAGGTGCTATCAAAATCACTGAAGCTCTCTCCTGCTTGATCTTGGCAATCAGACGAGGGAGCAGAGGAAACGGTGGAAACACATAAGCCAGGTTGAAAGACCAAGGCGCTGCTAGAGCATCTCTCAGCGCTGCCTTGGGATCCCTGGACCTGGATCCTTAACAAGGAAGCTTGGCGTTCTGACGAGACGCCATGAGATCCAGTTCTGGTTTGTCCCAAAGTTGAATCAACTGTGCAAACACCTCCGGATGGAGTTCCCACTCCCCCGGATGAAAAGTCTGTCGACTTAGAAAATCCGCCTCCCAGTTCTCTATTCCTAGGATATGGATAGCTGATAGATAGCAAGAGTGAACCTCTGCCCATAGAATTATTTTTGAAACCTCCAACATTGCTAGGGAACTCCTTGTTCCCCCTTGATGGTTGATGTAGGCTACAGTCGTGATGTTGTCCGACTGAAATCTGATGAACCTGACCGCAGCTAGCGGAGGCCAAGCCTGAAGAGCATTGAATATCGCTCTTAGTTCCAGAATGTTTATCGGAAGGAGTGTCTCCTCCTGAGTCCACAAGCCCTGAGCCTTCAGGGAGTTCCAGACTGCACCCCAGCCCAGAAGGCTGGCATCTGTCGTTACTATTGTCCAATCTGACCTGCGGAAGGTCATACCCTTGGACAGATGGACCCGAGATAACCACCAGAGAAGAGAATCCCTGGTCTCTTGATCCAGATTTAGTAGAGGGGACAAATCTGTGTAATCCTCATTCCACTGACTGAGCATGCAGAGTTGCAGCGGTCTGAGATGTAGGCGGGCAAATGGCACTATGTCCATTGCCGCTACCATTAAGCCAATTACTTCCATACACTGAGCCACTGAAGGGCGAGAAGTAGAATAAAGAACACGGCAGGAGTTTAGAAGTTTTGACAACCTGACCTCTGTCAGGTAAATCTTCATTTCTACAGAATCTATCAGAGTTCCTAGGAAGGAAACTCTTGTGAGAGGGGATAGAGAACTTTTTTCTTCGTTCACTTTCCACCCATGCGACCTCAGAAATGCCAGAACAATGTCTGTATGGGACCTGGCGATTTGAAGATTCGACGCCTGTATTAGAATGTCGTCTAGGTAAGGGGCTACTGCTATACCCCACGGCCTAGGACCGCTAGGAGTGACCCCAGAACCTTTGTAAAGATTCTTGGTGCCGTAGCTAACCCAAAGGGAAGAGCCACAAACTGGTAATGCCTGTCTAGGAAGGCGAACCTGAGAAACCGATGATGATCTCTGTGTATCGGAATGTGCAGGTAAGCATCCTTTAAGTCCACGGTAGTCATATATTGACCCTCCTGGATCATAGGTAGGATGGTTCGAATAGTCTCCATCTTGAAGGATGGGACCCTGAGAAATTTGTTTAGGATCTTGAGATCTAAGATTGGTCTGAAGGTTCCCTCTTTCTTGGGAACCACAAACAGATTGAATAGAAACCTTGCCCCTGTTCCTCCTTTGGAACTGGGTGGATCACTACCATAACTAGGAGGTCTTGAACACAATGTAAGAATGCCTCTCTCTTTATTTGGTTTGCAGATAATTGTGAGAGATGAAATCTTCCTTTTGGGGAAAAAGCTTTGAAGTCCAGAAGATATCCCTGGGACACAATTTCCAACGCCCAGGGATCCTGGACATCTCTTGCCCAAGCCTGAGACAAAGAGAGAAAGTCTGCCCCCTACTAGATCCGTTACCGGATCGGGGGCTGATCTTTCATGCTGTCTTAGAGGCAGCATCAGGTTTTTTGGCCTGCTTTCCTTTGTTCCAAGTCTGGTTAGGTCTCCAGACCGGTTGGGACTGGGCAAAAATTCCCTCTTGTTTTGTATTAGAGGAAGTTGAAGCTGTATTAGAGGAAGTTTCGAAAGGCACGTAAATTAGACTGTTTGGTCCTTAATTTGTTGGACCTATCCTGAGGAAGGCGTGACCTTTTCCTCCAGTAATATCAGAAATGATCTCCTTCAGTCCAGGCCCGAATAGGGTCTGCCCTTTGAAGTGAATGTTGAGAAGCTTAGACTTTGAAGTAACGTCAGCTGACCAGGATTTAAGCCATAGCGCCCTACGCGCCTGAATAGCAAAACCTGAGTTCTTAGCCGTTAGTTTGGTTAAATGAACAATGGCGTCAGAAACAAATGAATTGGCTAGCTTAAGGGCTTTAAGCTTGTCAAGGATATCATCCAATGGGGTTTCTACCTGTAGAGCCTCTTCTAAAGACTCAAACCAGAAGGCCGCAGCAGCAGTGACAGGGGCAATGCATGCAAGGGGCTGAAGAATAAAACCTTGTTGAATAAAAATGTTCTTAATGTAACCCTCTAAATTTTTGTCCATTGGGTCTAGAAAAGCACAACTGTCCTCGACAGGGATAGTTGTACGCTTCGCTAGAGTAGAGACTGCTCCCTCCACCTTAGGGACCGTTTGCCACAAGTCCCGTGTAGCGGCATCTATGGGAAACATCTTTTTAAAAACAGGAGGGGGAGAGAACGGTACACCTGGTCTATCCCATTCCTTAGTAATAATTTCTGAAAACCTCTTAGGTATTGGAAAAACATCAGTGTAAACAGGCACTGCGTAGTATTTATCCAATTTACACAATTTCTCTGGGACTACAATGGCTTCACAGTCATCCAGAGTTGCTAAAACCTCCCTGAGCAACATGCAGAGGTGTTCAAGCTTAAATTTAAATGTAGACATATCAGAATCAGGTTGAAGTGTCTTCCCTGAGTCAGAAAAATCACCCATAGATAGAAGCTCTCCTTCTTCGGCTTCTGCACATTGTGAGGGTATATCGGACATAGCTACTAAAGCGTCAGAGAGCTCTGCATTTTTTCTAGTCCCAGAGCTGTCTCGCTTTCCTTGTAACCCGGCAGTTTGGACAATACTTCTGTAGAAGTATGATTCATAACTGCCGCCATGTCTTGTAAAGTATACGCAATGGGCGCGCTAGATGTACTTGGCGCCTCTTGAGCGGGAGTTAAAGGCTCTGACACGTGGGGAGAGTTAGTCGGCATAACTTCCCCCTTGTCAATTTCTTCTGGTGATAAATCTTTTAAAGCCAGAATATGGTCTTTATAACTTATAGTAAGATCAGTGCACTTGGTACACATTCTAAGAGGGGGTTCCACAATGGCTTCTAAACATAATGAACAAGGAGTTTCCTCTATGTCAGACATGTTTAACAGACTAGTAATGAGACCAGCAAGCTTTGAAAACACTTTAATTAATGTGAAAAAGCAGAATATAAAAAAGGTACTGTGCCTTTAAGGGAAAAAAACAAACACAAAAACTGCAAAACAGTGAAAAAAGCAGTTAACTCTATGAAATTTTTACAGTGTATATAATAGACTAAAATAGCATTGCACCCACTTGCAAATGGATGATTAACCTCTCAGGTTACAAAACGAAGCAAAAAAACGGTAAAAACCGTTATAACAGTCACAAGCAAACTGCCACAGCTCTACTGTGGCTCCTACTTTCCCATAAAACGACTTTTTTAGGCACAAAAACCCTTTACAGAGGTCCAATATGTCAGGGGACTCCTTCAGGGAAGCTGGATGTCTCAGGATGTAATAAACAACTGCGCAATTAGAGCGCGAAAATAGGCCCCTCCCACCATACACTCAAAGTCAGAGGGCCTTAAAAAACTATTCCTAGGAGTAAAATAACAGCCATGTGGAAAACTAGGCCCCAAATAAAGATTTATCACCTCAGTAAAAAACGTTTCTTATATATAACGTTTAACATACTAAGCCATAATAGAAAGTAATATGAAAATTACCCTTTACTGCAAGCATGATGCCAGTCGTTATTAAATCACTGCAATCAGGCTTACCTTAACTATATCAGGCACTGTCAGCATTTTCTAGTTCTTATCATCTTATCAAAAAATATACTGAACATACCTCAGGGCAGTTAATTCTGCAGGCCGTTCTCCCAGCTGAAGTCTCCCATACTCTTCAGTTATGTGTGAGAACAGCAATGGACCTTAGTTACAACCTGCTAAGATCATCAAAAACCTCAGGCAAATTCTTCTTCTAATTTCTGCCTGAGGTAAAAAACAGTACAACGCCGGCACCGTTTAAAAATAACAAACTTTTGATTGAAGATAAACTACATTAATTCACCACATCTCTCTAGCTACTTCCCTTGTCGAAAGCTGCAAGAGAATGACTGGAGGTGGCAGTTAGGGGAGGAGCTATATAGACAGCTCTGCTGTGGGTGATCCTCTTGCAGCTTTCTGTTGGGAAGGAGAATATCCCACAAGTAATGGATGAATCCGTGGACTGGATACACCTTACAAGATAAATTGATAATAGGAGTAAATTAGAAAGTTGCTTAAAATTGCATGCTCTATCTGAATCACGAAAGAAAAAAATTGGGTTCAGTGTCCCTTTAAACAACTCTGTACTTTTGTAATTAACCAATAAATTAAACACGTGGGAAACGGTGGGATACAGACTGGACACCCTGTAGCGCCAAATGACACACAGATTCTATCTGCACAGGGTTCCAAAAGTCAGGTGAGTTCTTAAAGGGACATTAAGCACTTTGAGATGGTAACATAAAATGATAAATCATATATATATAAAAAGAAGTCTGCAATATACTTTAATTATTTATATTGTCTCCTTTTCCTGTAATTCCATTCTGAAAGTGTGAGCTTTTCAGTTCCTGTTAGAAATGGAAGTTCAGAACACTACAGTTCAGAACCATTGGCTGCACACTCTAGTGACCTATTTATAACTGTCCCTAATTGGTCACAACAAAGAAGGTAACCTAAGTTACAACATGGCAGCTCCCATTTGTTTTATAGACACTGAAACTTTACACCCATTTTGTCAATATTTAAACAGCTAATGAAACTTTAAAAAATACATCTACGTGTTATTCTCAGACTAATCTTTTCTTTGAATGCATCATTCTATCTAGACTTTATTTAGTGTTTAATGTCCCTTTAATGACACTTTCAAAATAGTGTTGACTCTGTATATAGGCAAAGTGACTATGACATGGTGTATTCCATTTTTCCTGTATTTCTTTAAATGTATAACCATGCTTAGTAAGATAATTTAACAAATGCGAGATTTTAGTCATCCCCTGTGCTTTCCAGATTTTAAATATGTTTGTGGTCAGGATGGTCTTGTATTAGTAAAAATGTAGTTATATTTTGTCATAAGTCCAACACTTTACTAAATCTAGTTCAAGTATGCAGAGGATCTTTATATAACACACTATTCCTGATATGTTGAGCTAAACTTCCAATGGAGACTGTGGTCCTAAGGCATCATGTAGTGGAGGTCATTTTATTTGAATAGGCGTCTATAAATAGCCTTACTATTGATGTGTGTTTGAGATGATATTGTCGCATTAATACTTACAAACTTTACATGCTGGAATGTAAACAAGTAAAAAAAACAACTTAACAGTTCACTTATTTTATTAATTTTGCTTTTTTCTCTTTGTGTCCTTTATTGAAGGAGCAGCAATGTGCTACTGGGAGCTAGCTGAACACATCAGTATGCCAATGACAAGAGGAATATATTTGGAGTCATCAATCCTCAGCTAGCTCCAGCTCCTGAGCCTACCTAGGTATCCTTTTCAACAAAGGATACCAACAGAACAAAGGAAATTAAATGAGAAGTAAATTGGAAAGTTGTTAAAATCGCATGCTCTGTCCAAATCATGAAAGAAATTTGTTGGGTTTCATGTCCCTTTAAATAAAACCAGAAACCACCGTTACAACCACTGGGCACACTGCCCTCTACAGACCTAGCTCCGCCTATATCACACCCTATCAAGGCCATGGACAGCCTGTGGCCCCCACCCATACATAATTACTCCACACAATGAATTCCTGAGACTTCCCATACGTCTTTCTAACCCAAGTCTCCTAGTTCAAGGATCCAAGAAATGTTGGAAGTTTTGGAAAGTTTATTGAGATCAGCTGACACCACAAAAATTTATTTAAACTTCAGAGTTAAAAAGATTTAAGTAAAATATGAAAATGTTGTATCTCATATTTATTGTTTAACCCTTTTAGCCAATGCAGCGTATATATACACGTTGTGCGGTTCTTTGCTTATCGCACTGCACAATGTATATAAAAGTCGGAGCTGCAGGAAGCTCCAGTAGTCTCGGCTGTTAAGTTACAATCGGTGATCCGGTTCCATATGAAGGCAGATGCCAGATCGTTACAGACTGTGACATTGTGTCACCGTCTGTAATAATCATCTGCTTGTGCCGGCAGGAGGTGTGGGAGGGAATCCAGGAAGCAGGTAGGGGGTCCAGCAGGGGAGGGGGGAGGGAGTGGGATGGCCCTACACTACAGAAAAAAAAAATAAAGGGAGAGGGAGGTATGGGAGCTATAATACAGAAAAAAAGAGGGTGGGGGGTCCAATGATCTCTGCAAAGGGAAGGGAACACTACCCTACAGAAAATTAATTTTTAAATATATATATATATATATATATATATATATATGTATATATATATATATATACACACAGAGAGAAGCACACTCACAGGAACGAACAACTGGCTCAATACTATTGTTAGAATAATGTAAAATGAAACTCTCCAACATGCCAAAGTTTCAATACTTTATTTGAGAGAGTGCAGAGTCAAACAGCCACGACGTTTCGGGGAGCCATGCCCCTTAATCATGTGGTAAGTGATAGTACAGGTACACCTGTTTAAATAGCTCACCTTGGGATTTTAACCCTTACAATCTTGTAATTTACATTCTATAAATGCAACAGCACCATCTGCTGGTGAAAAATAGGTAGACCATGTACAAAAATTAAAAACAAAACAGCTATGAAGCCCCTATAACAGAACCACATCTATACATACAGAAACACTGCAATTTAATCATTAGAATTTATTTTCAGAACATTAAGCAACATGACTTAAGATTAGTACTGCAGAATATATGAACACAAGAGCAACACCAGCTCAATAGAACACAGACCAGTCTATCTCTCTATTAAGCCCCCTAGGCTCCAGGGTATCCAACTTGAAAATCCAATAGGATTCACGTTGTTTAAAAAGGACATCCCTATTGCCACCCCTACGGGGGATCTTAATCTGTTCGATTACCTGGAACCTGAGTTGGCTAATATGGTGTCCCATGGCTAGAAAATGATAAGCCACTGGTGCAGTGAGTACCTTGCACCTGATGTTGCTCTTGTGTTCAGTAATTCGATCCCGTACCCTCCTAGAGGACTCGCCAATGTAGGCTTTCCCACATGGGCATTTGATCATATAGATAACGTAATTGCTATTACAAGTAAAATAGTCCCTATAATAAAATTTATAACCACTATGTGGGTGTAAAAAATAGGGACTCTTTACTATTGAATTACAATTGTTACACCCTAGACAGGGGAAACAGCCTAAATTCTTTTTGGTGATGAACCGTTGTGACAATGTTCTACCAGGGCCAATGTCAGCTTTAATTAGAGAGTCCCTCAAGCTCTTACTCCGCTTGTATGCTGGCATAGGCATTTGGTCAAATTCAACAACCTCCGAATTGCAATCTTTTAGGATACCCCAATGTTTCCTGATAATTTTCCAAACCTGATCACTTTGTCTGGAAAATTCAGATACAAAAATCATCCTCTTTGAATCTTTTTTGACAGATAGACCTGGTTGTTAAAGCTGATATTGGCCCTGGTAGAACATTGTCACAACGGTTCATCACCAAAAAGAATTTAGGCTGTTTCCCCTGTCTAGGGTGTAGCAATTGTAATTCAATAGTAAAGAGTCCCTATTTTTTACACCCACATAGTGGTTATAAATTTTATTATAGGGACTATTTTACTTGTAATAGCAATTACGTTATCTATATGATGAAATGCCCATGTGGGAAAGCCTACATTGGCGAGTCCTCTAGGAGGGTACGGGATCGAATTACTGAACACAAGAGCAACATCAGGTGCAAGGTACTCACTGCACCAGTGGCTTATCATTTTCTAGCCATGGGACACCATATTAGCCAACTCAGGTTCCAGGTAGTCGAACAGATTAAGATCCCCCGTAGGGGTGGCAATAGGGATGTCCTTTTTAAACAACGTGAATCCTATTGGATTTTCAAGTTGGATACCCTGGAGCCTAGGGGGCTTAATAGAGAGATAGACTGGTCTGTGTTCTATTGAGCTGGTGTTGCTCTTGTGTTCATATATTCTGCAGTACTAATCTTAAGTCATGTTGCTTAATGTTCTGAAAATAAATTCTAATGATTAAATTGCAGTGTTTCTGTATGTATAGATGTGGTTCTGTTATAGGGGCTTCATAGCTGTTTTGTTTTTAATTTTTGTACATGGTCTACCTATTTTTCACCAGCAGATGGTGCTGTTGCATTTATAGAATGTAAATTACAAGATTGTAAGGGTTAAAATCCCAAGGTGAGCTATTTAAACAGGTGTACCTGTACTATCACTTACCACATGATTAAGGGGCATGGCTCCCCGAAACGTCGTGGCTGTTTGACTCTGCACTCTCTCAAATAAAGTATTGAAACTTTGGCATGTTGGAGAGTTTCATTTTACATTATTCTACTATTGTTGGGGAGTTTTGTAGTGACTCCTTGAAGCTCTAACCTGTGAGTATTGCTGCTGGATGAATTGCACAATTTGATTGTTTTTTCAATACTATTGTTAGCCTGTTCTATGGCGATTTACCACATGGGTGCAACTTCTTTTAGCCCAGTAATGCTTTTCACATGGGACATGAAACCCAGCATTACTGGGCTATAAGAAGCTGCACCCAGGCGGTAAATCGCCATAGAACAGGCTAACAAAAGTATTGAGCCAGTTGTTCATTCCTGTGAGTGTGCTTCTCTCTGTGTGTATTTAGTCTCCCTATGGGAAAAAGGAAAAACTAGATGTGGACTCCTTGCTCAGTGTGCTTAGAGGAATACTGCTACACCTCACTGACGAGGCCCAATGAAGGCCGAAACCATCGTCTGGGGTTGCTGTGTTTCTTGTTCAGAGAGGAATTGCCTGGTATTTGGCAATGGACTGACCGTAATAGGCGGGATCAGACTGATATACTACAGGAAAGTTCTTCTCTGTGAAAAGCATTACTGGGATAAAAGAAGCTGCACCCAGGTGGTAAATCACCATAGAACAGGCTAACAATAGTATTGAGCCAGTTGTTCATTCCTGTGAGTGTGCTTCTCTCTGTGTATATATATACAGTTGCCAGTACCTAAGATAGTTGACACTAGTTAGAGGGTGAGGGTTTTAAAGCTGTTTGGGAGGGATCAAGGAGGCTGGAGGGTAAGGGGGGATCCTTCACTGCAGAAAATAAAATAATAATATTTCATTTAAAAAGAATAAAAATTGCCTTAAAACTAAATATTGACAGACTATATGCCGTACCTAAGATGGGGGTGACCAGTGGGGGGTGAGGGAGGGAAGAGAAATGTTTGGGAGGGATTGGGTTGAGATAAGGGGGTGGGAGGGTATTCTTTACACTAAAGCTAAAATTAACCCTACAAGCTACCTAATTAACCCCTTCACTGCCGAGAATAACAGAATTGTGGTGTGCAGCTGCAGTTAGCGGCCTTCTAATTACCAAAAAGCAATGGCAAAGCCATATATTGTATGTCTGCTATTTCTGAGCAAAGAGGATCCCAGAGAAGCTTTTACAACCATGTGTACCATGATTGCACAAGCTGTTTGTAAATAATTTCAGTGAGAAACCCAATATTTGTGAAAAACGTACCAATTTTTTTTTAATGAGCGCATTTGGCGGTGAAATGGTGGCATGAAATATACCAAAATAGGTCTAGACCAATACCTTGGGTTGTCTACTTAAAGAAATATATATAGTATTGACAGGTAAATAAAAAAAGGCTCTGTTTCTATTTAAATGGAGTGATGACAAAAATGCTAAACATTCTCTGGTATTTTGGGCAAGTTCTTCTCGGAAATTTCCGGGAGTGAAGAGATAAAAATGAAACTCAGTCAAGTGGCCTTACAAGGTATTTTATGCATTTTTATTTGTATTTATTTAACGACACAACTTTAATGCAGAAAGCTGTTTCATGAAGCAAATAATTCAGTATTATTATTTATTTATAAAGCGCCTTCAGATTGTATAGCTCTGCGAATGTTATAAAAGAACAGGTGTATAAGCAGCTTGTGCCCAGCTCACGGTAATTATTAGCAGCTTGTGCCCAGCTCACGGTGATTATTAGCAGCTTGTGCCCAGCTCACGGTGATTATTAGCAGCTTGTGCCCAGCTCACGGTGATTTCAGGACAATTACTCAACCGGAGAGATCTTCATCTCACTCATTTTCAGAGAGTAATTTGCCCCTTTCCATGATGACCACACTATGCCATTGGCATACACCTTAGTTGGGCCATGCAGATATTCACCATTCAGATTAGATGAATGGCATGCGTTGTACCAATATGCTCCCTTGTATAACTGTGCACAATTAAATGGGCGGTTGTCTCCATCGTGGTCATGGGTAGTGAAACTCATACCATTATGAAATGCAAGGCCATTACCTGCCAGGAAGAAAGGAAAATGTTATCTTTTCTTGTTGTTGCTTATCAAGATCAATATCATTTATTTCTTCATTTCTAGTCTTAATTGGGACTTTAAAGGGATATTCCAGCCAAAATTTGAAACCACACTGGTGCATTTCTGTATTGAACAGAATACATTTGTAATATATATGCATTAGCAAAAATGCTTCTTAGAAAAGCTATAGCTGTTTCAAAAGTGTATTTAAGTATGCGCCGTGCACCAGCATTTTAAACACTGTACTTGCGCAGAGAGCCTAAGGTGCTTGTACCAGCTGGTAATGACTCAATTTGTTAATTGCTGACATGATACAAGCACTGGTGCTCTGAGCAGCTGCAGTATTTAAAATGTGGGTTCAGTGACAATATGTAACTATGGTTTACGTGCACGTGCAGAGAAAACTGTTAACACTAAAAACAGTGATAACTTTTACTAGAAACATTTTTGCCAATACAAATATATTGCAAATATGTTTCTATTCAAAGATGTAATTCATCTATGTGCATTTAAAGTTTGACTTGAATGTCCCTTTAAGTGTAACATATAGAGGTTTTGTTGATTTTGTTTTAAATAAAAATGAGTAGCCTGAAATAATTTGCAAACAGAAGCCAACAAAACAGCAAAATCCTCTATCTATAATTTTATACATTTAGATATTAGATGGCAGAATCTCACAAATGTAAATAAATATGTACACTTTACAAAGTGTATGTGTAGTTGCTTAATACATTAAAATAATTATATATTCTATCATTTATAAGTTAGATAGACAGACAGACAGACAGACAGACAGACAGATAGATAGATAGATAGATAGATAGATAGACAAGGAGATAGAGAGATAGATGATAGAGAGATAGATAGATAGATAGATGATAGAAAGATGACAAACAAACACACGGCTAGATTATGAGTCTTGCGTTATGAGTAAAAAAGCAGCGTTAAGGCTCATAACACTGCTTTTTCACTACCGCTGCTATTACTAGTCTTGCAGATTTAGGGGCACTGCACACTTTTTTGGCCTTACCGCAAATCAATTTATGCAAATTGCGTATAGTCTTTTTTCTATGGGACTTCCATAGCGCCGGTATTACGAGCTTGTCCTGGAGGCCAAAAAGTGAGCGGTACAGCCCTACCCCGTCAAGATTCTTAACCGCATTTTAAAGTCAGTAGTTATGAGATTTACACTACAAAGCTGTAGCATAAAACTCATAACAAAGTGCTAAAAAGTACACTAACACCCATAAACTAACTATTAACCCCTAAACCGAGGCCCTCCCGCATCGCAAACACTAAAATTAAATTATTAACCCCTAATCTGCCTCTCCCGACATCGCTGCCACTAGAATAAACATATTAACCCCTAAACCGCCGCACTCCTGCCTCGCAAACATTAGTTAAATATTATTAACCCCTAATCTGCCGCCCCTAACATCGCCACCACCTACCTACACCTATTAACCCCTAATCTGCCGCCCCCAACGTCGCCGCCACTTTACTAAATTTATTAATCCCCAAAACCTAAGTCTAACCCTAACCCTAACACCCCCTAACTTAAATATAATTCAAATATATCTAAATAAAACCTACTATTAATAACTAAATAGTTACATTGCATCTAGCTTAGAGTTTATTTTTATTTTACAGGCAAGTTTGTATTTTTTTTAACTAGGTAGAATAGTTACTAAATAGTTATTAACTATTTACTAACTACCTAGCTAAAATAAATACAAATTGACCTGTACAATAAAACCTAACCTGTCTTACACTACCACCTAACCTAACCCTACAATTAAATAAATTCCCTAAATTAAATACAATTAACTAAATTTAAAACAATTAGCTACATTACAAAAAAACAAAAAACACTACATTACAGAAAATAAAAAACAAATTACAAGATCTTTAAATTAATTACACCTAATCTAATAGCCTTATTAAAATTTTAAAAAGCCCCCCCCCGCCAAATAAAAAACCCTAGCCTTAACTAAACTACCAATAGCCCTTAAAAGGGCCTTTTGCGGGGCATTGCCCCAAATAAATCAGCTTTTTTACCTGTAAAAAAAATACAAACAACCCCCCCAACAGTAAAACCCACCACCCACACAACTAACCCCCCAAATAAAGCCCTAACTAAAAAAAGCCTAAGCTCCCCATTGCTCTGAAAAGGGTATTTGGATGGGCATTGCCCTTAAAAGGGCATTTAGCTCTATTGTTGCCCAAAGCCCTAACCTAAACATAAAACCCACCCAATACACCCTTAAAAAATCCTAACACTAACCCCCGAAGATCCCCTTACCGGGAGAAGTCTACATCCAAGCGGCAAGATGTCCTCAACGAAGCCGGCAGAAGTGGTCCTCCAGACGGACAGAAGTGGTCCTCTAGATAGGCAGAAGTCTTCATCCAGACGGCATCTTCTATCTTCATCCGGCGCGGAGCATGTCCATCTTCAAGACATCCGGCGCCGAGCATCCTCTTCCAACAACGACTACCCGACGAATGAAGGTACCTTTAAGTGACGTCATCCAAGATGGCGTCCCTTAGATTCCGATTGGCTGATAGAATTCTATCAGCCAATCGGAATTAAGGTTGAAAAAATCCTATTGGCTGATCCAATCAGCCAATAGGATTGAGCTCGCATTCTATTGGCTGTTACAATCAGCCAATAGACTGCAAGCTCAATCCTATTGGCTGATTGGATCAGCCAATAGGATTGAACCTCAATCCTATTGGCTGATTGCATAAGCCAATAGGATTTTTTCAACCTTAATTCCGATTGGCTGATAGAATTCTATCAGCCAATCGGAATTAAGGTTGAAAAAATCCTATTGGCTGATCCAATCAACCAATAGGATTGAGCTCACATTCTATTGGCTGTTCCAATCAGCCAATAGAATGCAAGCTCAATCCTATTGGCTGATTGGATCAGCCAATAGGATTGAACTTCAATCCTATTAGCTGATTGCATCAGCCAATAGGATTTTTTCAACCTTAATTCCGATTGGCTGATAGAATTCTATCAGCCAATCGGAATCTAAGGGACGCCATCTTGGATGACGTCACTTAAAGGTACCTTCATTCGTCGGGTAGTCGCCGTTGGAAGAGGATGCTTCGCGCCGGATGTCTTGAAGATGGACCCGTGCCGGATGGATGAGGATAGAAGATGCCATCTGGATAAAGACTTCTGCCTGTCTGAAGGACCACTTCTGCACGTCTGGAGGACCACTTCTGCCGGCTTCGTTGAGGACATCTTGCCGCTTGGATGAAGACTTCTCCTGGTAAGTGGATCTTCGGGGGTTAGTGTTAGGATTTTTTAAGGGTGTATTGGGTGGGTTTTATTTTTAGGTTAGGGTTTTGGGCCGCAATAGAGCTAAATGCCCTTTTAAGGGCAATGCCCATCCAAATGCCCTTTTCTGGGCAATGGGGAGCTTAGGTTTTTTAGATAGGGTTTTATTTGGGAGGTTGGTTGTGTGGGTGGTGGGTTTTACTGTTGGGGTGGTTGTTTGTATTTTTTTTTTACAGGTAAAAGAGCTGATTTCTTTTGGGCAATGCCCCGCAAAAGGCCCTTTTAAGGGCTATTGGTAGTTTAGGCTATGTTTTTTTTTATTTTGGATGTTTTTTTTTTTATTTTGATAGGGCTATTAGATTAGGTGTAATTAGTTTAATGATCTTGTAATTTGTTTTTTATTTTCTGTAATTTAGTGTTTGTTTGTTTTTTGTAATTTAGCTAATTGTTTTGAATTTAGTTAATTGTATTTCATTTAGTGAATTTATTTAATTTTAGGGTTAGGTTAGGTGTTAGTGTAAGACAGGTTAGGTTTTATTTTACAGGTCAATTTGTATTTATTTTAGCTAGGTAGTTATTAAATAGTTAATAACTATTTAGTAACTATTCTACCTAGTTAAAATAAATACAAACTTGCCTGTAAAATAAAAATAAAACCTAAGCTAGATACAATGTAACTATTAGTTATATTGTAGCTATCTTAGGGTTTATTTTACAGGTAAGTATTTAGTTTTAAATAGGAATAATTTAGGTAATAATTGTAGGTTTTATTTATATTTATTTGAATTATATTTAAGTTAGGGGGTGTTAGGGTTAGGGTTAGACTTAGGTTTAGAGGTTAATAAACATAATATAGTGGCGGCGACGTTGGGGGTGGAAGATTAGGGGTTAATAAATGTAGGTAGGTGGTGGCGATGTTAGGGGGCGGCAGATTAAGGGTTAATAACATTATGTAGGTGTCGGCGATGTTGTGGGCAGCAGATTAGGGGTTAATAAATATAATGTAGTTGTCGGCGATGTTGGGGGCAGCAGATTAGGGGTTCATAAGTATAATGTAGGTGGCGGCGATGTCCGGAGCGGCAGATTAGGGGTTAATAAATATAATGTAGGTGTCAGCAATATCGGGGGCGGCAGATTAGGGATTAATAAGTGTAAGATTAGGGGTGTTTAGACTTGCGGTTCATGTTAGGGTGTTAGGTGTAAACATAAAATGTGTTTCCCCATAGGAATCAATGGGGCTGCGTTACTGAGATTTACTCTGCTTTTTTGCAGGTGTTAGACTTTTTCTCAGCCGGCTCTCCCCATTGATGTCTATGGGGAAATCGTGCATGAGCACGTACAACCAGCTCACCACTGACTTAAGCAGCGCTGGTATTGGAGTGCGGTATGGAGCACAATTTTGCTCTACGCTCACTTCTTGCCTTTTAACGCCGGGTTTCTGAAAACCTGTAATACCAGCGCTGTAGGTAAGTGAGCGGTGACAATAACGTGCAAGTTAGCACCACACCCCTCATAGCGCAAAACTTGTAATCTGGCCGAAAGTATTTTAGCTGGCATAAATTCATTTCTGCAACAAACCACATTTTTTTAAGGGGACTTTAGTTTTAGCATTGATCTTAATTTTGTTTTTTGTTTTCTGTAATGTTAGGTTTTTTATTTTGGGTAACGGTAGGTTTTATTTTTAATGTAATGGTAGTTTTTCTTGTAAGTTAGGGGGTGTTAAATTAGGGGTGTTGGGGGATTAGCTTTTAGGAGGTTAGGGGTTACTTTGCGATGGGGTGTGGCAGTTAGGGGGTTAATAGTGTAGCAGGGTAGTTTGCAATGGGGAAGTGTGGCAGTTTAGGGGTTAATAGTATAGTTTAGTGCAACTTTTTCCTCCGTCCATACTCTTTACGCAAATTTTAAAAATGGGATTTACTTTCAACTTGTAATATAAGCGCACGTTGCCACTCAACACTGCCCATAGAAAATATGAAGAGTGTAAATTACCGCAAGTTTGCGCAAACGAATTGGCACTTATTTGAACACAGTGCTACTTATAATATGGATTTGAGTTAAAAAAAAAAACACTCCTAATCTAGCTCTAAGATGGGAAAAAAGCAAAGAAATGTCAGGGTTCATAAATGATATCTGAATCAAAGTGTGACTGTTATATGCTAAGCAATAACATCTACTAGAAAGATTTTTCAGCTTAACCAGATTCTCTTCATTTAACAACAACATTTTTTTGGGGGGGGCTCAGAATTTTAATTTTGTATTTCCATAGATACATAGCTTAAACTAGTTATTATCTTACCTTTTTGTATTTTGTGTAAACCCTGCTATAAACATATGAATTAGAATTAAAGGACCAGTAATACAGTAGATTTGCATAAACAACACATGCATGATAAAAAGACAAAAGCAATAGCACTTAGTCTGAACTTAAAATGAGTAGTAGATTATTTTTTTATACATTTTAAAGTTATGTCTTTTTCCACTCCCCCTGTATCATGTGACAGTTATCAGCCAATCACAAATGCATGCACGTATATAATGTGAATTCTTGCACATGATCAGTAGGAGCTGATGACTCCATAAGTGTAAATATAAAAAGACTGTGTACTTTTTGCTCATGGATATAAATTGAAAAGTTGTTTAAAATTGCTGCTCTATCTGAATCATAAAAAAATAAATTTTTACTTGAGTGCCCCTTTAAGATATCCCTTTTTAACCATTTAAAACACCTTTTTCAATATTAAACTATTTTTTATTAAATATATTGATATATGAGTGTAATACTTAATGTTAATGTTTTTAGATGTGTTTTATTACATTTTTATTTTAACCCTAACACTTTACATCAGGTCTCAGGTCACACTAATTCTCCTAGTGCTATTTTGGCTTTTGCTCGAGCTCAACCCATAACCTTTAACTTGTAATATTAGTGATATTTAGCACGTTCATGATCTCTATTGAAAGTATAGGGTGCACTAAAGGGATGTCGGCCACGCTAAACCTTCTCTGGTAAACCTGTTTTACCATGGAGTTGTTACATCAATTTGTGCTGTAATTTTAGCACATTCCAGAAATACTGCTTATCACCCTTAACATCCAGGAACTTGATACATTTTAGAGGGGAAAAAGCACCTCAGATGGTGGAAAAGATTAAAGATTGGTTTGAGCTTCAGACCTTCACTTGTGATCGACTCAGCCAAAATAGTCACATATACAGTGGGGCAAAAAAGTATTTAGTCAGCCACCAATTGTGCAAGTTCTCCCACTTAAGAAGATGAGAGAGGCCTGTAATTTTCATCATAGGTATACCTCAACTATGAGAGACAAAATGTGGAAACAAATCCAGACAATCACATTGTCTGATTTGGAAAGAATTTATTTGCAAATTATGGTGGAAAATAAGTATTTGGTCAATATCAAAAGTTCATCTCAATAATTTGTTATATATCCTTTGTTGGCAATGACAGAGGTCAAACATTTTCTGTAAGTCTTCACAAGGTTGTCACACACTGTTGCTGGTATGTTGGCCCATTCCTGCATGCAGATCTCCTCTAGGGCAGTGATGTTTCGGGGCTGTCGCTGGGCAACACGGGTTTTCTATGGGGTTGAGATCTGGAGACTGGCTAGGCCACTCCAGGACCTTGAAATGCTTCTTACGAAGCCACTCCTTCGTTGCCCGGGCGGTGTCATGCTGAAAGACCCAGCCACGTTTCATCTTCAATGCCCTTGCTGATGGAAGGAGGTTTGCACTCAAAATCTCACGATACATGGCCCCATTCATTATTTCATGTACACGTGCATAGAAACAGCCCCAAAGCATGATGTTGCCACCCCCATGCTTCACAGTAGGTATGGTGTTCTGTGGTTGCAAGTCAGCATTCTCTCTCCTCCAAACACGATGAGTTGTGTTTCTACCAAACAGTTCTACTTTGGTTTCATCTGACCATATGACATTCTCCCAATCCACTTCTGGATCATCCAAATGCTCTCTAGCATACTTTATACGGGCCCGGACATGTACTGGCTTAAGCAGGGGGACACGTCTGGCACTGCAGGATCTGAGTCCCTGGCGGCGTAGTGTGTTACTGATGGTAGCCTTTGTTACGTTGGTCCCAGCTCTCTGCAGGTCATTCACTAGGTCCCCCTGTGTGGTTCTGGTATGTTTGTTCACCGTTCTTGTGATCATTTTGACCCCACGGGGTGAGATTTTGCGTGGAGCCCCAGATCGAGGGAGATTATCAGTGGTCTTGTATGTCTTCCATTTTCTAATTATTGCTCCCACAGTTGATTTCTTCACACCAAGCTGCTTCCCTATTGCAGATTCAGTCTTCCCAGCCTGGTGCAGGTCTACAATTTTGTTTCTGGTGTCCTTCGACAGCTCTTTGGTCTTCACCATAGTGGAGTTTGGAGTGTGACTGTTTGAGGTTGTGGACAGGTGTCTTTTATACTGATAACAAGTTCAAACAGGTGCCATTAATACAGGTAATGAGTGGAGGACAGAGGAGCCTCTTAAAGAAGAAGATACAGGTCTGTGAGAGCTAGAAATTTTGCTTGTTTGTAGGTGACTAAATACTTATTTTCCACCATAATATGCAAATAAATTCTTTCCAAATCAGACAATGTGATTGTCTGGATTTGTTTCCACATTTTGTCTCTCATAGTTGAGGTATACCTATGATGAAAATTACAGGCCTCTCTCATCTTCTTAAGTGGGAGAACTTGCACAATTGGTGGCTGACTAAATACTTTTTTGCCCCACTGTATTAATCATGTAATAAAATATTTAACAGATATCTATTTCAGAATCCTACGCGTAGTTAACATATTCATATTAGCTTTTTATATAGCTTGGGTCTAATACTGCTTTTGTACCTGTATGTTTTGATGGATCCCCTTCCTGGAATCCGTTGATATGCAGTTTATATCTGTCCTCCTCAGCAGAGATGGCGAGAGGTGAGATATAGAATTCATTATATGTAACAAACCGTTTCTCATTCTCAAAATCCTCCAAATCAACTCGAAGACGATACAGCTTATTCTGGGTGAGAAGATAAATATTCTGCAAACCTTTGAGAGGCAAATGTGAAAAAATAAAAAGACAATTAAGTGCATTAATGCCATTTCCCATTGGGAGATTAAGATTCTTTTTAGCTGCTGTTGGAAGACAAAGTAATTACCCAGCCAGTACTCCCCGTCTGCACGTCCAAATCCAGATTTATATTCTTCCCAACCGCGGTAAAAGTTTACTGAACCATCAAATCGCTTTTGAAATACCTGGAAGAAACAGAATCAGACAGAATGAAATAAATAAAAGACAGAAAGGTCACACAAGGACAAATGGAAGAATATATACATCATGTATCTATCTATCTATATTTTATCAATGTATCTATCTAACTATCTATCTCTATATCTATCTATGTATCTATCCTCTATATATCTATCTATTTATCTATCATCTACCTATCTTTTATCTATCATCTATATATCTATCTATCAATCTATCTAAAAAAGGTTTTAAAGGGTTAAATAGATATTTGGTATATGCCACACTTACTATAAACACACACACTTTTGACATAAGTCAAATACCTTGACATATGCAATATAATTTTTAACCAATTCTAATATTTTTGTATGTGTGTTTAATAGAAAATTATTTGTATTCCTATGTTCTTCACTTAGAAGAAAATGTTATTTTTAATTTTAAATATATATTTATATATATATATATATATTTTTTTTTGGAAAATATATATCTTTACATCTATCTATCATCTATCTATCTCTCTATCTATATAAACATATAGATGTATACAGGGGCGTATTTTGGCCTAGGCAAACAAGGCACCAGCCTAGGGCAGCAGACTGGGAGGGGGCAGCACTTTTTTGTGGCTATATTAGTAAGAAGCTTACAGTTATTTTAAAAGTATTATACAGGTATGTAAGGGAGATTTTGCCCAAAGAGCTTACATTCTAGGGGGGATAAGAGACTGCCCATGGATCTCACAGTTTAGAGGTAGCTCTGAACCTTTCTTTTATTCAGCTAGCTATTGCCTTTAGTTCTGTTAGCTACCAGCACTTAGTATTGTGTTTGGGGAAGTATTGTTTCAAGAAATCTGTGTTTGTTTTTTGTATATTTCAGCGATGTATATATGTGTAAGTGTATAACTCTGTGTGCATCTGTGACTGTGTGAACATTTATTTTGAAAATGCCATAAAAAAATCACCTTACTCCCTGACCAAAAAATATCACAGCTAAAAAAGGCCTAAAACCTTAGAGGGGGCCTAGGGCAGCACAATACCTTAATACGCCACTGGATGTATACGTATATCTATCTATCATCTATCTATCTAAATTGTATCTATCTCTCTATCTATGTATTTATTCTTTATATATCTATCTATTTATATATCATCTATCTACCTATCTTTTATCTATCTGTATATTTATCTATCTATCATCTATCTATCTAAATTATATCTATCTCTATATCTATGTATTTATTCTTTATATATCTATCTATTTATATATCCTCTATCTACCTATCTTTTATCTATCTGTATATTTATCTATCTATCATCTATCTAAAAAAGATTTTAAAGGGGTTAAATAGAGATTTGGTATATGCCACACTTACTATAAACACACACATTTGACATAAGTCAAATACCTTGACATATGCAATATCATTTTTAATCAATTTTAATATTTTTGTATGTGTGTTTAATAGAAAATTCTTTGTATTCCTATGTTCTTCACTTAGAAGAAAATGTTATTTTTAATTTTAAATATATATTTCTATATATATCTATATATTGTTTTGTAAAATATATATCTTTACATATATATCTATATATTGTTTTGTAAAATATATATCTTTACATATATATCTATATATTGTTTTGTAAAATATATATCTTTACATATATATCTATATATATGTATGTATGTATGTATGTATCTATCTATCTATCTATCTATCTATCTATCTATCTATCTATCTATCTATCTAGTCCTATAGATGTATAGGTATAGATATATTTTACAAAACAAATATAGATATACTGTATATAGAAGTATATATTAAATATTAGAAAAACATTTTTTTCTAAGTGAAGAACATAGGTATGTGACGTATTCCTAATGCCTCTTCGGCTTTAGTGCAGCTGGTCTAGCGCAGATTCTGGTTACCGCACAAGCGATTAAAAGAAAAGTCTTTCTTTAGTGCACCCAATAGAAGTCTATGGGGAGATAGAGTTAGAGTGGTCACAATATCCAAATTCCAGAAGTTAGCGTTCCTGAGTCTTTTTACTTTTAAACTGCAATTCCAGTACTAACTGGGAGCGCTATTGATTTACCTTGAGGGCCGTTAGCACTCACGAGTGATAACAAATGTATTGCTCTGTTTGTAATCTAGGCATAAGGGAGGTTTTAAATGTAAGAAGAGACACATTTATTACAATATTGGGCCAGATTACGAGTGGCGCACTAACTGTTACGTGCGAGCGATATTGGGGGTTTTTCACGGCAGTTTGAGCATGTAGGATGTAGCGCTCATATTACAAGTCAAAAGGAAATGCGATCGCTTGAGCATAATTGAAGTTAACACGCTTCAGGATAGTGCAACCTCAGAGCTCTGGTTATCTGTTTCGCGAAATATAAAAGTGTCATGAAACACATAAGAAATGCATTACAAAGTACAGTTACACTCACAATAACACTGTCCGACACACAAAAAAGTTACAAGGGCTCAAAGATATGAGGTCTCAGGCAAAGGGCTTTAACATAGAGATACATATATATATACACACGTCTAAATATGTATATGTATCTATGTTTATATATATATATATATATACACAATGATAGGTTGAGAGTTTAAAACTATGAGCGGTTAGGTCTGAAGATGGGAGCCAAAAAAAGGGAAACTGTGTCAGCGCCTCTCCCGACACAAACCTGGGCCTGCAGACCGGGCTGCTCACTCCCAGGTACAAACACCAACAAAGAAGAAATCCCTTGTATATTACGGTTCCCAGACCAAAAGAAATGTCCATTGAATTAGGCACAACTTAAGCACTGTACTCAGAGATGCATATAACAGTTCATACCTTTATTCGTGATGTGTAAACAAACACTCTGCATACATATACGAGGTGACTACCAGGAGACACAGGTGTAGGTGGAGTGTGACGTCATCTGACGCGTTTCACGCCCTTCTGGCGCTTTGTCAAAGATGTGGAGGTGTGTGGTATTGGCATACATTTAAATGGTCAAAACCAAAAGTGTTCCTCCCTTTTCGTGATGTCAAAGTATTAAACTATACTTCAATAAATACTAGAACAATATTGTGTAATACAAAAAATGCTGTGTGTATATTAAAAGTGCGTTTAGTGAATTGGTTGTTCAATAGCTGAATATTATAAACTAAAAGCTAAAAACTAAAAGATTACGGCTTTAAAGACAATTCATTCGCAAACTGGCCAGACAAAAGCAACACTGTTATTCATTTATTTCCAATGGGTTACTTAAATGTCGTTTAGGAATGAACTGTTAGTCAATGCTGTTGCTTATTCACAGTAATCTTAATGTTGCTAAAATTAAGATTGTATTTTTGTGTTTTAAACATGATCGAATTCTTCAATGTTTAAAGATTGGAAGCTTTTTTCAATTTATTTATCAATTTTTTATCCATTTACGATCATACTAGCATTATGTCTAGCTCTCTTATTTGTTGTTAGAAATTGCTACACTATATCTCTTTAATAGTTAAGATATTAGATAGCCGAGTTAGACTAAAAATTCTTAAAGCCGTATTATAGTACCAGCACTAAAGATTACAAGTAATTTCTTAAGAGTGTTTTCTAAAAGAATTTTTTTTTTTTTAAATTGAATTTAAAAGTTTAGTTCTAGAAGAACAGACTTTTACTTTACACCTGACTTGTAATTTAAATTTTCATTTCTAAAAACTTTAATTGTTATATTATTTGAATTTTTAAATTTATAAACTTTTGAAGTATACATATTTATTTAGTTACTTATGTTGAAAATTTCGTTACTGAATAATTATCCTTTTGTTTGTTTTATTTTATTTTATTATTTTGGTGAGCTCTTCTATACTTTAGTTTGTTATATTTGATTTAAATACTCTACATTGTAGAATGGTGGCAGTTAATGTA
This sequence comes from Bombina bombina, assembly GCF_027579735.1. Classification (NCBI taxonomy): domain Eukaryota; kingdom Metazoa; phylum Chordata; class Amphibia; order Anura; family Bombinatoridae; genus Bombina; species Bombina bombina. The sequence continues at coordinate 30,325,104 of NC_069509.1, forward strand.
TAGAGAGTGAGAGACAACTTTGGTAATATCAAGGTATTATTACTTATATGAGTCTTATATAACCGATGTTTAATTACCTTGGTACAAGTCTAAATCCCATCTGGAATTTATTCCCTTGGGTTCTTTGGTTCCTAATTTAAATATCCACTTGGCCTCCCTATCCAATAATTTTCTGAATCAGTCTCCTCCTCTCTTATTGGCTGGTATAAAGTCAATGGCTTGAAATTTAAAAGCTTTTTTGCTATCTTCAGTGGACACTCTATGGTTAAAGTAATGTTTGGCTACGGGTGTTTTAGGTGGGTCCTTTTCTAATGATGTTAGATGTTCACGTATTCTGTCTTTTAGAAAACGACTGGTACACCCTGTATATTGTTGTTTACAAATTTGAAAAGTTATTAAGTATACAATATATTTGGAACAACAATCTAACCTATATTTAATATTATAGGTTGTGTTGTTTGATGAAGATGTGAACGTATTGCCTATATGACAATGTTGGCATACATTACAGGGATGTTTCCCACACTTAAAGAAACCTTTTTTTGAAAGCCATGATTCTTTTGATGTTGGAGTAGAACTATTGTATACATATTGAATGACTTTACTACCTATTGTTGGCGCTTTTCTCGATACAAATTTAATACCTTTTTTTTAAACATTTATTTAATTTCTCATCTAGTTTTAGAATTTTTAAATTATTGTTTACAATATTTTTGATCTGATTATCCACTAGATTTTGTGAGTGAATTAGATAGTCACTATCATTAGTACAAATTCTCCTGATTCTTTTTAGCTGTCCCTTTGGTATTCCTTTGATAGTGTGTATTGGATGACATGAATCAGCTCTCAGAATGGTGTTTCCAGAGATTTCTTTTCTGAACAATTCAGTAATTATTTTGCCATCACTTGCCTTTAACGTAATATCTAGATAGTTAGCTTTATCTTTGTGTACTTCAAAAGTAAATTTAAGATTAAGGTCATTATTATTAAGGTATTTGACAAAATCTTGACATTGTTCATTCGTGCCACGCCAGATAAACAGAAGATCGTCTATAAATCTGGCATAGAACTCAATGAAACTGCCAAATTCATTCGTCTCCCCAAAAATGTATGTGGCCTCAAACCACCCCAAAAATAAATTGGCATACGAGGGGGCAAATTTTGCCCCCATCGCAGTGCCACAGATTTGCAAATATAGCTTGGAATCAAAGATAAAAAAATTATGCGTTAACAAAAAACTTAAGGCTTCCAAAATAAATTCTATCAATTCGGTTGGAAAAGTACTCTTCAATAACAAGTGATATTCGATTGCTTTCAACCCCAATTCATGCGGTATGCATGAATATAGGGATGAAACATCCACAGTAAGCCACATATTACTATTATCCCAAGGTTTATCTTGTAATTTTTGTAGAATATGTGTAGTATCTTTTGTGTATCCTGGGAGTGTAGGTACAAAAGGCTGTAATATATTGTCTATCCATTCTCCTAGTTTTTCTCCTAGGGACCCTACCCCAGATACTATGGGTCTACCTGGTGGTAGTAGTGGATGTTTGTGAATTTTAGGTTCAATTCTAAAATTAGCAATCGTGGGAGTAGGATTGTACAGATATTCACACATTTTCTGGTCTAAAATACCCAGATGTTTAGCCCAATTTAAGAGTTTGACCAATTGTTGTTGGTATTGGAGAGTAGGATCACTGGAAAGCAAAATATATGTGTTGGTGTCATTTATCTGTTTCTGTTTCATTGCTTCTGTATAGTAATCATGTTTGTCCTGTAGGACAATTGAACCTCCCTTGTCTGCTGGGGTAATTGTTATTTGATCGTTATTCTGAAGATTTTTAAGGGCAATTTATTGTTGTTTTGTTAAATTAGTTTTTTTATAGTTTTTGTTACCCTGTTGTATTTTTGTTTGTTCATATAGGTCTACCAATTCCATATGTGTTTTCTCTTGAAACATATCTATGTACTGATTTCTAGATTGTATTGGGTAAAAAGTACTCTTAGATTTTAATCTCGTTATATTTTTTGTGTACTTGTACACTTTCAACGTCCCTCTTCGTCTCAGCTGCCATTGCCTCTAGCTTATTAGCTGTTTGTAAATCTACAATAGAAAATTCATCTATATTGTAGTCATTAGGCTTTGTCAGCTGAGAAGATGGTTCATCTATGTAACTACTTGTAGAATGCTCAAAATTGTTTATGTTGTCATTATTATCAAAGTGACATTTCAATACAATTTTTCTTACTAAACAATTAATATCTGTAATAGTTCGAAATAAATCAAAGTCCGTGGTTGGAGCAAAACCCAGTCCTTTCTCCAAGACTTGTTGTTCTGCTTTAGTTAGACAGTGTGAGGATAAATTAATCACTGTCCGTATCTTGTTGACATCTTTTTCTTGACTTGTTGAGTCGATTTGCTGCACTTTTTTGACACCTGGGTTGTGTCCTCGTTCTTGTGTGTATTTTTTGCTGCTCCTCATTCTTTCGTCTTGGGCCTAGCTCCTAATTCTCTCTGTTCTGCTTGCAATCCTTCATGTTCTGAGCTATCTGAGCTCTCGGGTGTCCCCTCTTTTGGAGTAGATGCAGTGTCGCTACGGACTGAGAAATTAGAATCTGAAAAACTCACTCTTCTTGTATCTTTATTTGAGGTTTCTTGTTGTTGTCCTTTATGTTTATTTTTGTTTTTATTTTTGTTATGATTTTTGTTTTTATTTTTATTAGTATTTTGACTTGAATGTCCATTTTGGGATCCTTGTGTTGTTAAATTCCAGTTGTATACTTTGTTCATAGAGTAGTCCAGTTCATCTCTAAGCATTTTGTTGTCCTTTCTAGATACTAAATTTTGCTCAACTTCATCAAGATGTTGTTTTAATTCTGTATCGATGGTAGCATATTTTTCATGTTCAGTCAGTAGTTGTAATTTCTTTTGTAGTTCTTTTATCTCTAGAAGGATTTTTTCTCTTTTCTGTGTTCTGTTGATTTTCAACTTAGTCATCAATTTTAGTGAACACTCACTTAGGGTTTCTAACCAATCTTCAAGAAATTCAAAGAAAACTCGTGGAATTATAGCCGATTGTATGTATTTATCAAGATAGATTAACTCGTACGAAAGTTTTAATTCTTTAACTCTAAGATTTTCCATTGTAAGGAATAAGTAACGTAATTCATTTGATTGTACTTGGTCAGGTGTAAACTCCTCCCTGCGCTCCTGGTAAGTCATTTTTCTATTAAAAATATCTTCTAGTGCTGTTGATTGTGCCATTTTTTATTTAGTTTGTTTTTTTTGCAAGGGTGTTGTTTGTTTGAAACAAGTAAATTTCTACTTAGTGCAATTGTAGCAATGCAGTTCTCTAGTTTTCGTAGTGTGAGAATTCCAACTATTATGTGCAGTTTTATTTACGTGTATCGACAGTTCATATTGTACTTTTCTCACAATGCAAATGCTTTGAATAATCACACTTTATTGGTTACCATGTTTAAACACACCTTGCATATTGGAGACTTTTACTTACACTCGCTCTTTTTAAACTCTCTGAGACACTGAAAAGTTTATATACAATGATAGGTTGAGAGTTTAAAACTATGAGCGGTTATGAATGAAGATGGGAGCCAAAAAAAGGGAAACTGTGTCGGCGCTCACTCCCAGGTACAAACCCCAACAAAGAAGAAATCCCTTGTATATTACGGTTCCCAGACCAAAAGAAATGTCCATTGAATTAGGCACAACATAAGCACTGTACTCAGAGATGCATATAACAGTTCATACCTTTATTTGTGATGTGTAAACAAACACTCTGCATACATATACGAGGTGACTACCAGGAGACACAGGTGTAGGTGGAGTGTGACGTCATCTGACGCGTTTCACGCCCTTCTGGCGCTTTGTCACTCTCTATACATTAACTGCCATCATTCTACAATGTAGAGTATTTAAATCAAATATAACAAACTAAAGTATAGAAGAGCTCACCGAAATAATAAAATAAAATAAAACAAACAAAAGGATAATTATTCAGTAACGAAATTTTCAACATAAGTAACTAAATAAATATTTATACTTCAAAAGTTTATAAATTTAAAAATTCAAATAATATAACAATTAAAGTTTTTAGAAATGAAAATTTAAATTACAAGTCAGGTGTAAAGTAAAAGTCTGTTCTTCTAGAACTAAACTTTTAAATTCAATTAAAAAAAAAAAATTCTTTTAGAAAACACTCTTAAGAAATTACTTGTAATCTTTAGTGCTGGTACTATAATACGGCTTTAAGAATTTTTAGTCTAACTCGGCTATCTAATATCTTAACTATTAAAAAGATATAGTGTAGCAATTTCTAACAACAAATAAGAGAGCTAGACATAATGCTAGCATGATCGTAAATGGATAAAAAATTGATTAAAAAATTGAAAAAAGGTTCCAATCTTTAAACATTTAAGAATTCGATCATGTTTAAAACACAAAAATACAATCTTAATTTTAGCAACATTAAGATTACTGTGAATAAGCAACAGCATTGACTAACAGTTCATTCCTAAACGACATTTAAGTAACCCATTGGAAATAAATGAATAACAGTGTTGCTTTTGTCTGGCCAGTTAGCGAATGAATTGTCTTTAAAGCCGTAATCTTTTAGTTTTTAGTTTTTAGTTTATAATATTCAGCTATTGAACAACCAATTCACTAAACGCACTTTTAATATACACACAGCATTTTTTGTATTACACAATATTGTTCTAGTATTTATTGAAGTATAGTTTAATACTGTGACATCACGAAAAGGGAGGAACACTTTTGGTTTTGACCATTTAAATGTATGCCAATACCACACACCTCCACATCTTTGACAAAGCGCCAGAAGGGCGTGAAACGCGTCAGATGACGTCACACTCCACCTACACCTGTGTCTCCTGGTAGTCACCTCGTATATGTATGCAGAGTGTTTGTTTACACATCACGAATAAAGGTATGAACTGTTATATGCATCTCTGAGTACAGTGCTTAAGTTGTGCCTAATTCAATGGACATTTCTTTTGGTCTGGGAAACCGTAATATACAAGGGATTTCATCTTTGTTGGTATATATATATATATATATATATATATATATACTGTATGTAATTATATGTATGTACAGATGTATTTATATGTGTATATATGTATTTACAGGCATACATACATTTATAAACACATAAATACATATGTATACATATATAGACATATATATATAAGTACATCGGAGCCCTTTGCAGTTAAGTAGATGAAAACATGTGAAAGCATATTTATGCCGTATCCATATTTAATAAAGTTATACTGTGTATTTACTGTAAATATTTCACATTCCAATGTTCTGAACGTAGCAGAATATGTTCTATGTATTTTTAAACAGATATTCGATTCTATATTGTATTTATATATATATATATATATATATATATATATATATATACATGTATCTGTATATATCTATACCTATATGTAATCATATATATATATATATATATATATATATATATATATATAGGTATAGATATATATTGTACCAAAATTACTATCATGTATATTTAGAAATATGTATTTATGAATAATCAGAACATATTCTTCTATGTGAAAAACATTGGAATGTGAAATATTCATATTTTCATGTCGGGTTAGCGCACTTAAAGGGACATTAAACTAAAAAAAATGATTTCATGATTCAGATAGCGAATACAATTTTAAACAACATTCCAATTTACTTCTATTATCTAATTTGAATTATTCTTTAGATATCCTTTGTTGAAGAAATAGCAATGCTCATGGCATCTATGTGCAGCCACCAATCAGCAGCTACTGAGCCTATCTAGATATGCTTTTCCGAAAAGTATATCAAGAGAATGAAGCAAATTAGATAATAGAAGTAAATTGGAATGTTATTTAAATTTATATTTTCTATCTGAATCATGAAAGAAAAATTTTGGTTTTAATGTCCCTTTAAGAATATGCGATCAGGTTTACGAGTGAGTAGGGTGTTTTCTCAACATTTTTTGCTCCATTGACTTCTATGGAGGAATACGTTAACGTGGTTGCAATATTCTAACTTCGTCTTTTTGCACGCATGGGGTTAGCACGTGAACTTGTAATACGAGCACTACCCGACGCTCGCAAAAAGCTTACTTCTATCGGAGTTAGCGAGAGAGAGTGGGAGTGTTAAATACCGCTCTACTTGTAACATAAGCACTATCCGGCGCTCGCAAAAAGCTTACTTCTATTGGAGTTAGCGAGAGAGAGTGGGGGGTGTTACATACCGCTCTACTTGTAATATGAGCACTATCCAGCGCTCGCAAAAAGCTTACTTCTATCGGAGTTAGCGAGAGAGAGTGGGAGTGTTACATACCGCTCTACTTGTAATATGAGCACTATCCGGCGCTCGCAAAAAGCTTACTTCTATCGGAGTTAGGGAGAGAGAGTGGGAGTGTTATATACCGCTCTACTTGTAATCTGGCCCTTCATTTTTTTTAAAAAATAAACATTTTTATGTAATTTCTCTCCATGACTACAAGATTTTGATAACCGGGCCCCTTATCTCAGATCTATCATTTGTTTTTTTGTTTAAATGTTTACTGTGTTATTCTTATTATATTTTTCTTACAAAAACTATTTGTAACATATACAACAAGAAGGGGAGTCATTAAATCATTTTGAAAACTTACTGTCCATGGTCCACCTGAGCTGGTCATGTCACAGTACACAGGAACTGCAGGAGAGTTAGGCCCAGATGGGTATATGAGATACACGCCATCCGAGGTCAGTCCCTGTTTGTGGAACACATCAGAGCAGTCGTGCGGGTAACAGGAATTCTCACATGACCTAACTGTAAGAGGACGGATATGAGAGACAATACTGTATTATTTTATCTTTATATATTCATTTTTATTCCCATTTAAACTCTAGGTTTTATGTGTCACATTTTATGCAATATAACAAAATATTCAGCAGCTATTTAAAAATATTGGTAACGTTTTTAAATTAATTTGGCTATCACATTCACAAAGTTTCTAAACCGTAAGACTTTTAGATTCTCTTTTTTTGTTTTTTCTTTTATGTTTGACAATTATCACAGAAAAATGTATCAAATGATTTATGTATAAAAATCTCCATAAGCGTTAATGGTGTGTACTGTAGAAAAATCAGTAGATACACTGTTCTAAATGATTGTGATCACAGCTATATATACTGTATATCAGCCAGTGTCTGCTGCTGGAGAGAGTTCATGTATCAGTGCCAGCTACATTGTTGCACTCAAGTAACAGACAACAAGATCCCTTTATAAAGCTGGTATCAGTCTACTAACTCTCTCACCCTTTACCTCAACCTCTCTATTTATCCACCTCAAATTCACACATCTCTTATATTTATCTCCATTGAAACAAAAAGAAATACATCTATGTAAATATGCCCACATACCTCATAAGCTTCTTATTTTTGTCCCAGACTCATTAACATCATCACATAGAGATTTAGCTATATCTCTCACTATATCAAATGCACACACATCTGTTTTATCATTTAATTTTCAGTAATCTTTGCTATCTGCAGCCAATAACTATATTCACCATATAGAAAATGAGGTTATATTGTCCATCTAAGTTCTGCTCCTGTGATACTGTGTGATATGGTACTCAGCAAACCCTACCTGAATCCTATTAGTAAGGGGAAGGCTCTGTCTGTGAGGGGGGAAGATTCACTCCCTAGTAGGTGTCCTCTTTGCAACATTCCTCTTTTAGTAGGTAGATAACTCTTGTACCGTTTCCTCAGTTTTTCATGTAAATATAGTAAGAAGCATCCAATAGTGTAACACTGTTTTATTTAATATAAAGCCTTTACATGTATGTTGTGCAACTCCCATTTAAAACCCTCAATGAGGTAAGGAAACTCATCTATGAGAAAGCACCAAATGTGGGCAAGAAACGCGTAAGTTATCACAAAGTGGGTGCGGTTCCCGGAATGTTTTGCCAAACGTTTTCTTACCTCATATTGGACTGAGGGTTTTAAATGTCAGTTGCGCAACATACATGTAAAAGCTGTATTTTAGTTGAAATAATTTTTTATTGCAAAACAAATAAAGAATACATCACATATTATACCTTTTCCATTTAAATTTCGTTCCTTGTTTAGAGAGGAATTGCCTGGTATTTCGGTGCTGGACTGACCGTAATAGGCGGGATCAGACTGATATACTACAGGAAAGTTCTACTCTGTGAAAAGCATTGCTGGGCTAAAAGAAGTTGCACCCAGGTGGTAAATCGCCATAGAACAGGCTAACAATGGAATTGAGCTGGTTGTTCGTTCCTGTGAGTGCATTTCTCTCTGTGTGTATTTTAAATGTCAGTTGCGCAACATACATGTAAAAGCTGTATTTTAGTTGAAATAATTTTTTATTGCAAAACAAATAAAGAATACATCACATATTATACCTTTTGGCAAAGGCCCATCAGTTAAGAGTCTATTATATTTGTTGTGGCTTGACAAGCAAAACCAGAAAGTATACGTGATTTCCAATTGAACAATTATTGTTCGGTCATTAAGTCCGGAAAGATCTAACAATCAGTGTGATTTAACTTACAGATGCAGCAGATCAACAACAGAAGACATGACATTTTTTGTGGCATCATCCTCATCTCCGTACCACTTTGTTGTATTTTCTTAAAACTTTCCCCCCTTTCCCTCCCCCTTTATACTATAACAATAAACGATAAACTCCCCCCCCTCCCCCACTCAATGTAGTATCAAATATCAACTTGCCTGCCTCAGCACTGCACCTGCCGCCGATCCAGGGAGAGAGCCCCATCACCTCTAGACATGTATAGGTCTCTGCAGTCATTTGTCGTCTTTTAACTCCCTATATATTTCCATTCCTGTCCTAGATCTAAAGTGGCAGTGTATCTAATCTCTCTCGCTATGTCTAATCAGTATCCACTTAAAATCCAATAATTCCAGACTTTTAAAAATTGTTGATGGTTAGCCTGTATAAATGATGCTGATTCAGATAGCTTGTATGTTGTCTTAATTTTCCCCATTACCTCTCCCCATGAGGGTATCCCTAACTTCCAGTGACGCGCCACACATATCCTAGTAGCTATACATAAAATGTGTATGAATGTGTTTGTGGCTGAGTTAAAAGGTTTTATATGCTCGTTTAACAAAGCTTGAGTCATTGTCAAGGTAATATTTTCCGAGAGCACCTCGCTTAACAGTTTAGATAAGTTAGACCATACCTGTTGTATCTGTGGGCATTCCCACCACATATGAATATATGTTCCTGTCTCCATACAACCTCTATAACAATTTTTACTGCCATTTTGAGTGTAGTGTGACGTGATTATCAGAGTAAGATACCACCTAAAGACAGTCTTAATGCAGTTTTCTTTAAAATCTGCACTGATCATACCCTTTCCAGAGTTATGAAAGATCTCTTTCCATTCTTCGTTGGAATATATTATATTAGTATCTTGTTCCCACTTTTCCATTAAGAGAGATTTAGTAGTATGTTTGGTTGTCTGCAGTGTTATGTATAGGATGGAGATTAGTTTTTTATGTCGGGACCCGGTATTACAGAGTTTTTCTAGTGTCGTCAAGTTCTGTCTGGGATGTTGGGGTAAGACCCTAGTGATGGTTGATGCTATCTGCAGGTATAGGAACCATTGTAATTTTTCTGGCAGTATTTTTTCCTGTATCTGCTGGTGTGTAGCTATTTTACCTTTGTGGAGAAAATCAGCTACCCTATAAAGCCCCTTATTTGCCCATTTGCCAATTAGCCCATGAGAATCTTGACCCATCAGTGTCCTTAATGGTCTCATTAGTGAGTCTGATGGCAATAGCTTTAGAGTAGTGGACAGCGAGTGCCACATTGACATCATCTCTCCTGTAATTTCCAAGGTCTTTGTCAATTTAAGCCTATCCTTAGGGTGCTCCCACAAGATATCGTCTGAATGGTTATAGCCTGCCATCATAGTCTCCACTTTCACCCACACCAAGTAATTTTGTTTGTTGCTCATTAAGGTAGTTTGTGCTAGTCTCGCCGCTTGATAATAGTTAAGTAAATGTGGTACCCCTACCCCTCCTAATTGCCTATGTTGCATTAATATTTGTGAGGGTATCCTAGCTTTCTTGTTCCCCCTTATAAACCCGACCAAATCAGCTTGAAGTTTGTTAAGTTCTGGTAGGGGAATCCTAATTGGCAAAGCCCTGAAAAAATATAATAACCTCGGGAGAACGTTCATTTTAATTGCCGACAGTCGGCCATACCAAGAGAAACCTCCAGCCTTCCAAGTTTTGATCTCTTTTCTAATTATCTTATATAAAGGGACATAATTTAGTCTATAAAGTTCTGAAATATCACTTGACAACCGAACTCCTAAGTATTTAATTGCCTCTTTAGCCCTAAAAGCTGTATTTTAAAGGGACAGGAAACCCCAACATTTTCTTTAATGATTTGGATAGAACATACAATTTTAAACAACTTTACAATTCACTTCTGTTATCAAATTTGCTTCATTCTCTTGATAGTCTTTGCTAAAGGAACATCATTGCACTGCTGGCAGCTAGATGAATAAATCTAGTCAGCCAATCACAAGAGACAAATGTTTGCAGGCTCCAATCAGCAGCTAGCTTCAACTAGTGTAGAATATGTGTGTATTCATTAACAACAAGGGATACCGAGAGAACAAAGCACATTTGAAAATAGAAGTGAATTTAAAAGTATCTTAAAATTACATGATCTATCTGAATCATGCAAGTTTAATTTTGAATTTCCTATCCCTTTAAATAACATTGTTACACTATTGGATTGCTTGGGCAGAAGAAATCTGGAGCATAGCTTATTTTCTGTATATTTACAGTGAAGTGAGGTAGACAAATTAGAACTATTTAATGCATAATTCAGATTGAACTAAAACTCTCTCTGGTGTCTGTGTATCTAAATCAACTGAGCTTCAGCTCACCCTGAGTTTTATTCACGCCTCTCTGTTTATTAAGTCTTGTGCGCTTATATAAAAAACGTCTTTCTTGTTTATGTATTTAACCTTTTAGTGTGAGACACCCACTAGTGTTTTAACAGCACAGAATCACATAAAGTTTTCCTGTAAAAATAGATCAGAAAAACCATTGCTCAAACTATCTCCAACGTGAGAGCTAATCTAAGAACTACAGTTCACTCTGTAGCATATTTTTCTTTCTTTCCAATGTCAGTCAATTGTCTATTTTTTACTTATCCTATGAAAATGATTTCTTACACTTGACAGTTATAATGGAAAAAAACTGAAATAAAATAAAAAATATAGAACATTAAGACAATTTTGCTATTACAATATAATAAAATACTTAGGTCCAACATAAAATGTCCCACATTTGCCAAATGTATCCTCACACTCTTTAAATAATAAAATAGTTGAGTTTACTCCTTTCCTGGTGTCCTGTAAAGCAGTAGTTACATTGATGAAGAAATACAAATAGCTTCTGGTCCTGAGACAGATACTTGTTAGATTAGTGAAGTTAATTGTCACTTTATACTCACTTTTATATTGGTTCTTTGCTATCATGTCTGACGTGACAAGATCATTCTTCAGTGAAATAATCAAGGCAACAACGACTAACAGCTTCTGGTTCATAGAAAAGAAATGGTTAACTAATTTTAACTAGAAATCTATTTACTATCTATTATCTATCTATCTATCCATCCATCTATCTATCTGTCTATCATCAATCAATCAATCTATCCATCTATTTATCTATCTATCTCTATCTATTTATCTAGCTATCATCTAGCTATCTAATTCATGTTTCTTCTAAATAACCTAAATGACCAGATCTAAACTATTTAACCTAATCTATTAAAAAGAAAAAACAAATGTACATAATCTATCAAATATTTTCTGCCACCATCACATAATCTTCTGTATGTTTTTTTTCCATGTTAGCCCCCAAGAAGACTAAAAATAGTATTAACAGAAGTAGATTAGAACCTCGAGTAAATGATGTATTGTTACTACTCCGTAAAGTATTGTACGTAACTCATTTAGAGGTTTATATTTTGACTTGTTCCTAAACATGTATCTGAGCCTCAGTCTTATTTATATCCAGAAAGTAGCATTATGTCTATTCAATTCTCTTGATGTCTCAACCCCATCACCCTTGCATACCTTATCGGAAAAAGTTATCAAGGTTGCAGGCAGACAAGTTCTTTACCTGCAATCGTATGGTAAAATGTACGATTGCACGAGAACTCTCTTCTGCTAAAAAATCTTCCCCAATGTCTAACGTCTATGCCTAATTTCCCCAATATCTTATTGTTGAGGTTTCTCTCTCTGTATCTCACCTGCATGTTGTTTCCAGTCTTCTGCCTAAATACATTTGTTTATAATGATTATGAGTATTTATAGTAATTTAAGAAGCTCATATTTTCACTTAGGTCTACCAGATGTTCCCCTTTTTATTTACTCTGATACAAATTCCTATTAAACTCTGAAAACATCCGTATTCTGTGTAAGTAGGATGGATGAGCTGCCAAGAAGGAAACAGGATGGACGATATTTATCATTTATAATTCATATTAATCATTAGCTAATATTGCACAAAGTAACAAAATAAGGCAGAATAGATTGCTTTAAGTTGACTTCATAGCTTTACCTACTGCATATGTGGTCATATATATTCATGTTCACTGTGCTGAGAAACAAAATCAATTAAAATATTTAATTATTTAAGACTTTGGCTACTTCTACTTTAAAAAAATAATAATTCCTGTGGAAAACTGGTTATGGTCTATCCTCTAGAGAGTTATAAAAGCCTAAATCAATGCTGGAAATAAAAAGTGAATAATAAATCAAAAGCGTAATTGTCAATTAACTTTACTATATAATAGAACTTTAAACCAAAGAAGTCCCCAAAAACCCATGACTGCAAATACCATGATGTGAAATAAAATAGGAGAGTGCATGGATTGGTGTGCTTCAATTGCAAAGTGCCTGGTGAGAGTGCATGGTTGGGCGTATAAGAGTGGGGGAAGGCTGGTTTGTTTTTGTAAGAGTTAGGTAGTACCTGTTAATTTTTGTAAGAGTGTCAGTGGGTCTAGTTAAGTGTCTTAGAATGGTAGCGAGTCTGGTGGGATGTCAAAAGTGTGGGATACCATCTGGTGGTTGTGTAAGGGTGGGAACATACCTGGAGAGGTGTGTAAGATTAGGTTAGTGCTTGGTGGGATGTGCAAGAATAGGTAAGTGTCTGGTGGGGTGTTAAATTGGTAGTGTGGCTGGCTGGTTGTGGAAGAATGCCTGGTGGGGTTGAAAAAAGGGAGAATGGCTAATGGGGTGTGTAAATGCAGTTGAATGCCTATTATCTTGTGCAATATTAGCTAATGATTGATATGAATTATAAATGATAAATATCGTCCATCCTGTTTCCTTCTTGGCAGCTCATCCATCCTACTTACACAAGAATATAATTTATCTAATAAAACCTTCTACACTTATTTACAACTTAGAAACTATGGCCTCTAGTTATCAAGCCGTCAACCGCAAATACACTGGAATTCCGCAGCGTATTTGTGGCGAGGCTGATTCGCCTTAGTTATCAAGCCCTACAGCCCGGCAAAAGTAGAATATAGTGACGTAACCTACGATCCGCCAGACTCAGTCCGACACAGATCAATGGTTACATCACTACAGATGTTCCGAACGCAAGTTCGGAACAATCTGACTACTTTTGGTAGTTATCAAACTACTACCAGGTACGCTCGCCACTATTCCGGGCCAGCGTACCTGGTTTTCAATCCGCCGCCCTGGAGGCGGCAGATCCCATACGAATCAATGGGAGTCTGACAGCAGCGAGAGCTCATGTTCGCTGCTGCCCGATATCCCATTGATTCCTATGGGAGATGTCTGCACCTAACACCCTAACATGTACCCCGAGTCTAAACACCCCTAATCTGTCCCCCCTACACCGCCACCACCTACTTTATACTTATTAACCCCTAAACCGCCGCTCCCAGACGCCGCCGCAACTAAATAAACTTACTAACCCCTAAACTGCCGCTCCCGGACCCCGCCGCAACTATAATAAATATATTAACCTCTAAACCGCCACTCCCGGACCCCACCGCAACTATAATAAATATATTAACCCCTAAACCGCCGCCCCCTATACCGCCACCACCTATATTAAATGTATTAACCCCTATCCTGCCCCCCCTATACCGCTGCAACTATATTAAACTTATTAACCCCTAAACCTAAGTCTATCCCTAACCTAACAACCCCCTAACTTTAATATTATTTTTTATTTTTTTTTATTTTACATTTTTTATTGAAGTTTCAAAAAGCAAAAAGAATACATAATACAACATTTGCCCGTTCATAAGAATAACAGAGTACAACACCTAATATTGTGACATACATTTTATCTATGTAGCTAGTCAAGAAGTTACTGTTCTAGGTATCAAGCTGAGTCATAAGTTTAAGGGCTCACAGAGATAAGCATGACCATAAAAATACGAAAAGGTCAGTCTTTACAAGTAGTAACCTATGTTGTATCTAGAGAGGTGTCAGGAGTGAGCTTGGGCGGACTGAGATGAAACTTAATTTTATATTTTGGCAATTGAGATCTGATCTCCACACCACTAACAAAGATAAAGTGGGAATTTCTGCGGTGATGTGGGGAGTTAGCATTTAGAATGACCTCAAGTAGGCCGAGGAGAACCGGAAAGAAGAGGGATTACAGTGGGCAAAAGCCACTCAAATTGTGCAGGGGGAGGGGGGGGGGGGAAGCGAGTGGGGAACGGAGCCAGCTTTAATAGGGCTGCAGTATGGGCTAGTTTATAGGACTATGTAGGCCATAGATGTACAGGGCCATAACTAAAATAGGGAACTATGCGAGAATTCTTATGTGCTATCTGTATCTATGGGGCAAGGATATGTATATCAGTGGGAGCTGGGGTAGAGAGAGGTCAGAACATTCTAATTTCAGGCCTCTTCGGGAACTTGAAGAGGGGGGATAATTAAATTGTAATTGTGAATATTTCTGGGGGAGGGGATGGTGGTTGCGTAAAAAGAGTGCGTGGTTAATATTGAGCTAAGACTATATACATATAGGGATTACTTATGGAAAAACAGGAGGTGGCTAAGAACAATAATACAGTAAAAACAAAGAATAAAAAGAAAAGCCAGTAGTGGCATAAATGCAGATAACCATGATAATGTAACCCCCTTTGAGCAGTATATAAATAATAGCAGCTGAAGCATTGAACAAAGCTTGATATGTGGCTGCGTAGGATGGTGGGGGGGGGGGGTGAAGGAAGTGTCAGCTGCATTTAATATAGCTAAGGAATCAATGTTGCAGGTGTAAAGAGGGAGGGGAATTTGAACAAGGAGGACAACATTAGTTTTATAGTTATCTGAGTGGTGTCAGTCCCCTTACTAAGGGCAATTTGTGCTATACAGAATTCCCCTAAGCAAAATCCCCAATGAACCAATATTTTTTACCATAAAAAGTTTGCAAGATGAGTCTAAAGGTTGACCTGCTATACTTCCTACCCCACTCTAATAAACAAATGTGCATTCATAACATATACTTGAAATTCTTGGCAATATGTACATATGGCTTTATCTCCCGGTAGTTCAAATAATCCATGGTAATAAAGGGATAACAGTAGAAGCGTGTCTTTCCCTATAGGGGTCTAGTATAAGCAGCCTATGCTGATACACGTGGATTAAATACCAGAATACTAAAACATACAGAATAGGGCACCCTGTCTTGCAGAACCCAAACGTAACATTTGATTATTACAAAACCAAGACAGCGTAACATAATTAAATGAAATACCAATACATATGTAGGTAAGTGGCAAGTCCCGACAAGGGTAGTCCCCGAGTTTAGCAGAACCAGCACTCCTGCAGAAGTGTATTATTTAGCCGATACCGCTTCTCAAGGCTAGCTTGCCATGTCTATCAGTTTGCTTTTTGCGTGGTAGGTGCTCTATCAGAAACGCATCTTGTGGACTGCTGAGTTGAATCGTGGGCCATAGGTAAGATCCCCCTCCGTAATCTAGGCACCGGTCTTTCTGAGCAACATGAAACCTCTTCATAGGAGGGGAAGGATGCGTGGCAGTAAAGGACAAGAGATCCGATGGACCATCTCCAGAGCGACCAAGCAGAGGCATATCTACCCCAACTCCCACCTCGACCGGCTGCCTCGAGACAGGGGCCGGGTAAGTGGCGGTGGATTCGGAAGTAGCGTCAAATTGTTGAGGTAATGTGGAGAGGTCCCGTCTGGTCTCAGCCGCCATCTTGACCTGTTGTAGAGGGTAAGTATCCGGGGGGGGGCGAGGTATTAAAATCCCCCTCCGGAGTGTCAGAAGAAGCTTCTCGGCTGAGAGATAAACTCTGGGAGAGGATGTTAAACTGAATGACCATGCGGTGTCCTAACCTCTCTAGAGCCTGTACGATTAGCAAATCCATTTTCTCAGAACAGAGTGGGGTCAGGTCTGTCCATTAAGGGTAAGCCATAGCAGAGAGGTCAGGAGTAAAGGCTTTCAGATCGGAAGGTTGAAGATTCCAGTAGAAAGGTGGCTGGTTTTTCTTTGTTGGAGCGGTCTCTATGTCTTTATCTCCGTTGTCTCTACAAATATCTTCTTGCTTCTCCGTTCGTAGTTAGTTCTAGCCACATTCAACTACAATCCGTTCTCTTAAGGTACTGAGCACCACGCGGCCCACAAGATGGCCGCCCCTTAGCTGGGTTGTATGTAGGTTATGGGCGATAAAGGAAAGCTCCGTGCATGTAAGTTTAGATCTCCTCTGCACCACCGGGTCTTGTAGCACTGGTCTCCAAAGCATTAAGGAGACGTTTTAGGGATTCTCGGGCAACTTTGAGCGGTCTAGTTAACAGTTAAAGGTAATATGTGAGCAGAGCTCCTTCAAAGTGCGACTGCTCTGATGCCTAGCTGGCTCCGCCCCCCCTTTAATATTATTTTAATAAATCTAAATAAAACTTACTATTATTAACTAAATTATTCCTATTTAAAAATAAATACTTACCTGTAAAATGAACCCTAAGATAGCTACAATATAACTAATAATTATATTGTAGCTATTTTAGGATTTATTTTTATTTTACAGGCAAGTTTGTATTTATTTTAACTAGGTAGAATAGTTATTAAATAGTTATTAACTATTTAAAAGCTACCTAGCTAAAATACTTACAAAATTACCTGTAAAATAAATCCTAAGTTACAATTAAACCTAACACTACACTATTATTAAATTAATTAAATAAATTAACTACAATTACCTAAAATGAAATACAATTAAATAAACTAAACTATAGTACAAAAAAACAAACACTAAATTACAGAAAATAAAAAAAGAATTACAAGAAGTTTAAACTAATTACACCTAATTTAAGCCCCCTAATAAAATAATAAAGCCCCCAAAATAAAAAAATGCCCTACCCTATTCTAAATTACAAAGTAATCAGCTCTTTTACCAGCCCTTAAAAGGGCTTTTTGCGGGGCATTGCCCCAAAGTAATCAGCTCTTTTACCTGTAAAAAAAATACAACCCCCCCAACATTAAAACCCACCACCCACATACCCCTACTCTAACCCACCCAAACCCCCCTTAAAAAAAAACTAACACTAACCCCCTGAAGATCTCCCTACCTTGAGTCGTATTCACTCAGTCGAGCTAAATTCTTCATCCTGCAGACCTCCGACATCCAATAGAATGCGAGGTCAATCCGATTGGCTGATTGAATCAGCCAATCGGATTTTTCCTACCTTAATTCCGATTGGCTGATAGAATCCTATCATCCAATCGGAATTCGAGGGACGCCATCTTGGATGACGTCCCTTAAAGGAACCTTCATTCGTCGTTAGTCCGTCGGGCCAGAAGGATGTTCCGTGACGGAGGTCTGCAGGATGGAGCCGCGGTTGGATGAAGATAGAAGACCCAGCTTGGATGAAGACTTCTACCGGATGGAGGACCTCTTCTGACCCGCTTGGATGAAGACTTCTACTGGATGGAGGACCTCTTCTTGCCCCGCTTGGATGAAGAATTCGGCTTGGCTGAGTGAAGACGACTCAAGGTAGGGAGATCTTCAGGGGGTTAGTGTTAGTTTTTTTAAGGGAGGTTTGGGTGGGTTAGAGTAGGGGTATGTGGGTGGTGGGTTTTAATGTTGGGGGGGTTTGTATTTTTTTTTACAGGTAAAAGAGCTGATTACTTTGGGGCAATGCCCCGGAAAAAGCCTTTTAAGGGCTGGTAAAAGAGCTGATTACTTTGTAATTTAGAATAGGGTAGGGCATTTTTTTTTATTTTGTGGGGCTTTATTATTTTATTAGGGGGCTTAGATTAGGTGTAATTAGTTTAAACTTCTTGTAATTCTTTTTTTATTTTCTGTAATTTAGTGGGGGGGGTTGTACTATAGTTTAGTTTATTTAATTGTATTTAATTTTAGGTAATTGTAGTTAATTTATTTAATTAATTTAATGATAGTGTAGTATTATGTTAGGTTTAATTGTAACTTAGGTTAGGATTTATTTTGCAGGTAATTTTGTAAGTATTTTAATTAGGTAGCTATTAAATAGTTAATAACTATTTAATAACTATTCTACCTAGTTAAAATAAATACAAACTTGCCTGTAAAATAAAAATAAATCCTAAAATAGTAATAATATTATAATTATTAGTTATATTGTAGCTATCTTAGGGTTAATTTTACAGGTAAGTATTTAGTTTTAAATAGGAATAATTTAGTTAATAATAGTAAGTTTTATTTAGATTTATTAAAATAATATTAAAGTTAGGGGGGTGTTAGTGTTAGACTTTGGTTTAGTTAAGTTTAATATAGGTGGCGGCGGTATAGGGGAGCAGGATAGGGGTTAATAAGTTTAATATAGGTGACGGCGGGGTCCGGGAGCGGTGGTTTAGGGGTTAAACATTTAATTTAATTGTGGCGGGATCCGGGAGCGGCGGTTTAGGGGTTAATGAGTTTAATGTAGGTGGCGGCGGTGTAGTGGGGGGGCAGGATAGGGGTTAATAAATGTAATGTAGGTGGCGGTGGGCTCCGGGTGCGGCGGTTTAGGGGTTAAACAATTTATTTAGTTGCGGCGGGGTCCGGGATCCGCAGGATAGGGGTTAATAACTTTAATATAGGTGGCGGCGGTATAGGGGTTAATAGGTATAATGTAGGTAGCGGCGGGGTCCGGGAGCGGCAGTTTAAGGGGTTAATACATTTATTATAGTTGTGGCGGAGTCCAGGAGCAGCGGTTTAGGGGGTAATAACTTTATTTAGGTGCGGGGGGCTCCGGGAGCGGTGGTAGTAGTGGAGTTTAGTGTGGGTGCTTAGTGACAGGCTAGTAAGAAAGCTGCGAAGAAGACGATGAGCAGCGAGTTTGATGACTGTCAGTTAACAACAGTCCTCTGCTCATCGCTCCGTACTTGGTGCGCGGCTTCTTGACAGCTTTCTTGATAACTTTGGCAAACATATTCTGGTCCGTGGCAGCGATAGAAGGCGAGCTTAGGCGAGCGTATTGGGGCGGCGAATGCAGGAAAGTAGACGGCTTCATACATAGAGGCCTATATAGTCGGATATAAAGACACAAGGCAGGAGATTAGCCAATTTGGCAAATTAGGTGATTGTATAACCTTACATAGGGCGGGTATACATGCTATCTCATTAATGTATAAAATATTTTTAGCCAAGCAGGGACAATTAGGCTTGGAATTAGTACAGTCAAATTGGAGGACGTATTTCCAAGAGATAACATTAGAGAATATTATAGCAAGTATCGAATGGGTGAAGGAGGCACCCCTTTCTTGTGTGTGGAAAGAATCGCATATAAAGTTAATTAATAATGCCTACATTACACCTATAAAATTAGCTAAATGGACAGAAGATAGAATAAGTAATTGCCTCAAATGTAATGGAGCTTCTGCAGATTTACTTCATTGTTTTGGGTCATGACCTAAAATCAAACAGTTTTGGCTAAGGGTGGTTTTCTGGCTTTTTTTATGTTCAGGATATACCTCAACATCTTTTAAAGTAATCAATACTGCTATTATGATTGGTCGCAATTTAATTTTAAAGAACTGGGGGGAAAAGTCAGCACCATCAATGGTGGCATTTAAACAAGCAATATATTCCCAAATCATGTTTGAACAATTTAATATTCTTGTATCTTCCTCTAAACAGGTCCAAATCTTCTTTGATAAGTGGCTTAATATTATTTTACTTTGTCCTATCAGTATCCAATACGTTTTAACAAAACAATTCCACAAGACCGATACCTTTGAAATTCTGATGCTGAGAAATATCTTTCCATCAGTTTGGTATTAGCGGTTTGAGTCGGAGTGGGGGGAGGAGAGGAAGGGAGAAGAACTGTATGTATGTATGTATATATATATATATATATATATATATATATATATATATATATACACACAGTTAGCCCTCAATTTACGCCGGGGTTAGGTTCCAGAAGTAATGGTTGTAAATCAAAACCGTTGTAAACTGAAACCCAGTTTATAATGTAAGTCAATGGGAAGTAAGGGAGCTAGGTTCCAGGCCCCTCTCAAAATTGTCATAAGTAACACCTAATACATTATTTTTAAAGCTTTGAAATAAAGACTTTAAATTCTAAACAGCATTAGACACAGACTATATAATTAAACTAAGTTAAATGAACAAAAACATTTGCTAAAACAGCATTATAAACCTAATAAAAAAATCACACAACACAGACTTTACTTGCATTTTTTTGCAAACAGTTCTTTCTATGCATTCCAATCTGGACGGATTTATAGACAGGAAGATCTTGTTCCTTTGAAAGCTGCTCAATAGCTCAGGTCTAGCTAACTACACTGATTAATTTCAGCCTGCTTGTGTGCTTGGCTTGCATATCTTTGCTGCAACACAAGCAGACAGCTCCACCTACTGGCTATTTTAATTAATGCACTGCTTCTCAATGCTTTTCAATAACAGTCACATGACTGAAAAAATGGTTGTTATTCTGAAACGGTGCAAATTGAACCGTTGTAAACTGAGGGCCACCTGTATATATATATATATATATATATATATATATATATATATATATATATATATATATATATATATATATATAATTTCCCTCATTTATTTTTTTTCTCTCACTTTTTTTACATTATTAGTTTGTATGTCTATGGGAAAAACCAAGAAAACGCATCAACATGCTGTACACAATATGTTCATCAAGATATTCATTAACATTTAATTTTTACAAATATTTCTTTATTTAACATGTGGAGTTCTGAACATATAGCGTTAGTGGAGAATTTTTTGTTAGTAAGCTAATTTACCAAAAGGAATACGGTCACATGTATGCTTGTTTCTTGCTATGTATTTGAATTATGTTACTTTTCGTATTACCTTTTTCTTCTGTATTTGTATTATAATGAACTCCGAAGACATGCTAATGTACGCTGTGTTGATTATAAATAAATAAATAAAATAAAAAATAGACTGGAAAATTGACTGGTTGGGTGTTTAAGAATGGGGTGCCATGTGGGATGTGTAAGAACTGGAGAGTTTGTGTATATAACAGTATGCCTAGTCAGTGTATAAGAGTGAGAGAGTGCCTAATGGGGTAGTAAGAGTAGTATATTCCCTAGTTCAGTGTGTTTGAGTAAGAAAGTCCCTGATGGGGTGTGTAAGAGTAGTAAAGTCCCTTGTTGGGTGTGTTAAAGTAGGAGAGTGTCTAATGGGTTGTCTTAAAGTAGTAAAGAGTAGGAGAGTTCCTGGTTTGTGTGTGTTAGAGTAGGAGAGTTCCTGTTGGGTGTGTTAGAGTAGTAGAGTCCCTGGTTGGGTTTGTTAGAGTTGGAGAGTGCCTGGTGGGGTGTGTTAGAGTAGTAGAGTCTCTGATGGGGTGTCTAAGAGTAGTAGAGTCGCTGGTTGGGTGTGTTGAAGTAGGAGAGTTTTACAGAAAGGAACAAGACAGGGATGTCCTCTATCCCCTCTCTTTTTCAACATTGCTATAGAACCTTTAGCTATATTACTCATGGAAGAATTAAAAGGAATAGATCTCGGGAACCAACGTATAGTTTTATCTTTATACACAGACAACCTGCTCCTCTTTCTCAAAAATACTAGTAAAAATATCCCTATTGCCTTAAATATATTTGAACTTTTTAGCTCCTTCTCTGGATACAGACTCAATTTAACCCCTTAAGGAAAAAGTCATTTTTCAATTTCTTTCCCAGGGCTATTTTTACATTTCTGCAGTGTTTGTGTTTAGCTGTAATTTTCCTCTTACACATTACTGTACCCACACATATTATATACCGTTTTTCTCGCCATTAAAAGGCCTTTCTAAAGATACCATTGTTTTTATCATAGCTTATAATTTACTATAATTTTTTTTATAAAATATGAGGAAACCCCCCCCACTTTTTCTAACTTTGACCCCCAAAATCTGTTACACATCTACAAACACCAAAAAACAACCAAAATAAATAGTTTCTCAATTTTGTCTTGAGTTTAGAAATACCCAATGTTTACATGTTCTTTGCTTTTTTGCAAGTTATAGGGCAATAAATACAAGAAGCACTTTGCTATTACCAAACCATTTTTTTTTTTCAAAATTAGTGATAATTACATTGGATCACTGATATCTGTCAGGAATCCCTGAATATCCCTTGACATGTATATATTTTTATTAGTAGACAACCCAAAGTATTGATCTAGGCCCATTTTGGTATATTCCATGCCACCATTTCACCGCCAAATGCGATCAAATAAAAAAAATTGTTCACTTTTTTACAAACTTTTTCACAAACTTTAGGTTTCTCACTGAAATTATTTACAAACAGCTTGTGCAATTATGGCACAAATGGTTGTAAATGCTTCTCCAGGATCCCCTTTGTTCAGAAATAGCAGACATTAATGGCTTTGGCATCACTTTTTGGTAATTAGAAGGCCGCTAAATGCCGCTGCGCATCACACTTGTATTATGCCCAGCAGTGAAGGGTTAATTAGGGAGCTTGTAGGGTTAATTTTAGCTTTAGTGTAGTAGACAACCCAAGGTTTTGATCTAGGCCCATTTTGGTATATTTCATGCCACCATTTCACCGCCAAATGCGATCAAAAAAAAAAAAAAAACTTTCACTTTTTCACTAACTTTAGGTTTCTCACTGAAATGATTTACAAACAGCTTGTGCAATTATGGCACAAATGGCTGTAAATGCTTCTTTGGGATCCTTTGTTCAGAAATAGCAGACATATATGACTTTAGCGTTGCTTTTTGGTAATTAGAAGGCCTCTAAATGCCGCTGCGCACCACACTTGTATTATGCCCAGCAGTGAAGGGGTTAATTAGGTAGCTTGTAGGGAGCTTTAAGGTTTAATTTTAGCTTTAGTGTAGAGATCAGCTTCCCAACTGACACATCCCGCCCCCTGATCCCTCCCAAACAGCTCTCTTGCCTCCCCCACCCCACAAATGTCCCGCCATCTTAAGTACTGGCAAAAAGTCTGCCAGTATAAAAAAAAAGGTTTGTGTTTGTTTTTTTAATTTTATTTAAATGATATATTTTCTGCAGTGTAGGATCCCCGCTTACCACCCAACCTCTCTGATCCCCCCAAAACAGTTCTCTAACCCTCCCCCCTCTTACTATTTGATGCAATATTGGGTACTGGCAGCTGTCTGCCAGTGCCCACTTTTCAAAACTAATGTGCGTTTTTTTAATAAATTGTTTTATTTTACTGTAGTGTAGCTGGCCCCCCCCTCAATACCCCCCTCTCTCAGATCCCTTTTTTAAACAAATTTTTCCCCCACTCCCACTAACACCACAATAGGTGTAGATTGCGGGTTCGCACGTGCACACACACAAGCGCACGCCCCCCACCCCCGTGCACGCTCCCGCACGCACAAGGACTAATCCACCGGAAGTTTTCCAGCGATGGGCCACCCACCCGCCTCCCTGCAGCTGCTCCCACCCACCAACGATCAGCACCATCGCTGGCCGATGTAGAGAGGGCCACAGAGTGGCCCTCTCTGCATCGGTGTGCCAGAAAAGGTATTGCAGTGATGTTTCAATATCGAGGCATCACGGCAATACCTTTAAAGCGTCTGGAAGCGATCAGGATCGTTTCCAGCCGCTTTAAACCCCTAACGTCGTACAGGGTACGTCGCTGGTCTTTAAAGACCAGTTTGTGTAAGACGTACCCTATACAACGTGTGTCGTTAAGGGGTTAAATAAGTCTGAAGTCCTTTGGATTCACCAAAATAAAACTAGTTTCAATTCACATCCTTTTAAGGAAGTTAAGATCATCAAATACTTGGGAATTAATTGCATAGAGATCCAAATGTCTGGTACAAAATTAATTATCTGGATTTTTTTGTAAATGCTGTTAAGAAAATGCAAAGATGGTTGACATTCCCAATTTCATTTTCAGCTAAGGTAATGATAATAAATATATTCTATTTCCTCAATTAGTATATATTTTACAGAACCTGCAACTTTTTATTACAAATAAAGATATAAAGTCCTTTAATAAGGGCTGTACCAGTTTTGTTTGGAGTGGGAAAATACATTGGGGCCAAATTATCAAAGCTTCAACTGACAATACGATTGAATCCATTCGAATTTCGCATCATTTCCGACACAAATTGAATCCACCGTAATGATCAAAGTGTCAAGATCGTCAAATGTTGAAATTTGTGACGTAATATACGATCCTGCGATCTCAATCCAACGCAGATCGCTTACGTCTTTACACATGTTCCGAATACACATTCAACTCTATTTGACCTTTATCCAAATTTAAGAAACATTTAACAGGTACGCTTGTGGCTATTCCGACTCAGCGTACCTAGTTTTCAAACCGATACCCTTGAGGCCGCGGATGCCATAGAAATCAATGGGAGTCTGAAAGCACTGAAAGCTTATGTTCAATGCTGCCAGAGAATGAAGCATATAACATTGGTTTCTATGGTAGAAAAAAAGTTACGTTTACACCTAACACCCTAACATAAACCCCGAGTCTAAACACCACTAATCTGCCGCCCCCGACATCGCCAACACAAATAAAATGTATTAATCCCTATCCCACCACTCCCCGATCCCTCCACCACTAAATAAACTTATTAACCCCTAAACCTCTGGCCTCCCACATCACCACCACTAACTAAACCTATTAACCCCTAAACCGTCAGCCCACCACATCGCAAAAAACTAAATTAAGCTATTAACCCCTAAACCTAACAACCCCCTAACTTTAAATTAAAATTACAAGATCCCTATCTTAAAACTTACCTATAGAATTAAAATAAGCTAATTTTAAACTAATAATTAACCTACCCTAACTATTATACTAAAATTAAATTAAACTACCAATGTAATAAACTAAATTACATATTAAAAAAATCTAACCATACTAAATGATTTAAATATACAATTAAACATTATTACAAAGTACTTAATTACAAAAACAAACAAACACTAAATTACAAAAAATAACAAACGAAATTATCAAAAATATTTTTTTTACACCTTATCTAATAGCCCTATCAAAATAAAAAAGACCCCCCAAAATAAAAAAACCCTAGCCTACACTAAACGGCCAATAGCCCTTAAAAAGGCCTTTTGTAGGGCATTGCCCTGAGTTTAACAGCTCTATTACATGAAAAAAAAAAATACAAAGACCCCCCCCAACAGTAAAACCCACCACCCAACCAACCCACCAAAATAAAAAAACTATATAAAAAAACCTAAGCTAACCATTGCCATTCAGCTCTATTGCATTGCCCTTAAAAAGGTATTTAGCTATTTTGCATAAAGGCAGTGTAGGGCACAATTGGGCCTGGAGCAAGCTAAGGGTTAAGGCCGTAGGGAGAGATAGGAGAAGAGGGCTGGCTAGGGAGGTTAGTGGCAACAATGTTGCTTAGAGGGGAGGAGCCCACTACTCACCTTAAAAGTGGGGAATTTCAGCTTCCTGGCCCTCTTCTTCCTGGAATCCGGTGCAGACAAGTTGTTTCTGTTATTTTTCAGGGTAATTCTCAATCTCTTTGAACAATGCAGCGATCCAGATGTTCCAAACTCCCTCCACAGCGTTTCCACGAGTTGGTGTTCAGGAAGCCTGGATCTGAAAAGCAGAAAAAACAGATAAGTGCACTCGATACTATTGAGGAGCTAGATGATATCATACCACCTACACAATACACTCAAGAGACTAGGCCTCCTGCTCCCACAAAGCAGATAAGGCATACAGTTAGCAGGGCTGACATACATGTCCCTAGTGATGGAGATCCTTCGGCCTATGCACTAGTAGCAATGGCTAAGCCTGATCAGGCATCGGCCTATCTCCAAGCCCAAGGCCATCTGCCTTCAGAGCAAACAATCACTAGGGGTGGCCCTGATGGTAATTTAGGAGTTGACTTGGCCTCTCCGGTTGCTAGGCCTCAAGTACATAGTCCCCCTTCGGTTAGGCCACATGTTCAGGAGTTTACACAGGATTCGGCCTACTCGGAGGGCCTTAATATGGCCTCTCCTGTTTCGAGGCCTACTTCGGATAGGTCCCCAGCTACCAGCCTCACATTTAGTACTATGGGCCAGGCTACTACTAGTGAGGCTTCGGCCTTACCGTCGGCCCTCGTGTCAACCCCAGGGCCTTTTTCTTTATCACAGGCCCATACTGATAGCCAGGCTTCGGCCTTACCGGCGGCCCGCATGTTAACCCCAGGGCCTCTCCCTATGCTACAGGCCCATCCAGGTAGCATTGAACCTTCGGCCTTTCTGGTAGGCCACAATTTGTCCCCAGGGCCTGTTGCCTGTACTACCACTAGCGACGCCTCGGCCTTATCACTAGGCCGCATGGCGCCCTCAGGGCCCGGTTTGCGCCTGGCTAGCACTCAAGATACCCCAGGTGTAGGCCGATCCTTCGCCGGTGGGTCCTCATTGCCCCAAACACTGTCCTATGCTCCCCCACTTGCCAGTATGCCCCCATCTGCGGCCCCCAACCACCCGGCAATCTTACCTGAAGCGGCGGTTTCTTCTTTGTTCGCCGCTATCCCTCCGTCGGCTGCGTCGGCTGTCTCATCTTTCCTGGCGTCCATCGTGGCGGCGATGTCGTCTTCGGGTCCTCCTGCTCCAATCCAGGCCTCGTCCGTGGTGGGTCCTCCAAGCCAGGCCGTAAATGCGCAACCGGAAGTTCCGGTCACGTGTCCATCAACTTCCAGTTACGCATCCGTCTGGCAGAGCAGCGTCGGGATGAGCAGTGAGCGGTCGCATCCTCTTCAGGTCGCAGCAGGTGAGCACCAAAAGAGGATGTCGGCCAGGGGAGGGCTAGTAGGCCGCAGGGAAGCTCAAGTGCGGCAGCGTAAGTTAGGTGCTAAAGGTCCCTCCAGGTCAGCGGCAGCAGGTGGTGGGTCGCTTCGGGGTGACATCAGGGGCCTTAGGGTTGCTGCAGGGTCTGGCAATAACATAAACAGAGGCCTTAAGAGACAGAAAGGTGTTAACTCTCGGGGCAATATGTTAACCCCTTTGGGCAGAGGAGTTATATTGAGTCCTAATTCACAGGGACATGATACAAGCGGGCAAATAAGTGCTATGCCATCGCACCCACAAGGGCAATTAGGCTCGATGCATATGCACGCCCAGGTGTTAATAAGTACAGTGCAAGCACAAGGGCGCACGAGTGCCATGCAGGGGCAAGTTCAAGGGAATATTCAAGCGCATAGTAGTGCAGTTACTAACACGCTGAACGCGGCATTATTGCCAACCACAAAGGGGGTCAATATGCACAGTATGAATGTGTTATCAGGTTCAAATGTGGATGGTTCAGATATGAATGTCTCATCAGGTACATATGCTAACGAGTTAGGTGTCAATGTATCTGCACCATTGCAAGTGCAAACTAGGCCTGTGAATGTTGTTCATGAACGAGTTATTAGTGATGAGGTCAGGGCCACTAACATGCACCACACAGCGGGGGGAGCCAGTGCGTCTGGGGGTGATTCAGGCGCTAAGTGTGTAAGGGTGAGTGCTCAGAAAGGGTCAGGTTTGGGGGCTACTAACCATCCCTTTACCGGTGTCCGTAGTGCTCGCGATTTATTCTCTCTATTGCAGAGCGCAGTGCAGACGGAGACACAGCAGCTTGACATACCTGGGACCTCGGTCGCTTCGACAGCTCTTCAGGAGCAGGCAGGAACATCCATGCAGCAGGATATGCCTACTACTTCCAACCAGCAGGAAGGTGGTCCTATGCCCGGTCAGGACAATACAGTGGCTCTTCCCGGTAAGTCGGCCACATTTACTCATGACCGACAAGACTTAGATGACTCGTCCCTTTCAGACTCTGAATGTGACAGTGACACCTCATTGAGGCTGAGGGGTAAGGGTCAGAAATGCATGTTCTCAATGGTTAAGAGAATGTGGCAGGTACTACAGTCAGGTTCAGTTAAGAAAACAACTCAGACGCAGCTGGCAATAGCACCACCTGAACCCATGCAAGACTGCAGTTCCCCAGCTGAGCAGCGCCCGCCAGTTAGTCTAGTTTCAGAAAGGAAAGTAGCCCTTCATGGTGATTTGTTACAATCTTACACACCCTCTTTGCATGGCCATTTAAAACCAAAAACTATTAGAAAGATACAACAGGGCAAATATGTTAACATATTTGAGTTATCGGCTGAAGCTTGTAGACAGAGGGAGAAAAGTGCAGATGGTACCAGGCCAAAAAGATTTAAGCGCCCGGAAACATTTGAAGAGTGGTTAATATGTTTTAGGGTTTTTGCCTCGTGCTACTTAGAAAAATACCCTAGTCAGTGTCATGCTATTCTTAAATATAATGACAATATACATTGGATTCAGAGGAAGTTTGGCGAAGGGGCATGGAGAGAATATAATGCTGAATTTAGGCAGAAGATGGCTGGTAACCCAGTTCTCACCTTCAATACCACTGATACGCATCTTTGGCAACGCCTTGGCTCTCATGGGTCTCCCTCCTCCGCCAACACCTCTGGTAATCAGTCCTTTCGCGCCTCCAAAGCGAAGCGATGGGGGGGTACCTGCTGGGCATTCCAAGACAATAAATGTGACATAGGTAACTCATGCGCATTTAGACACGCGTGTAGATACTGTAGTGGAGCCCATGCTGGGCTTGATTGTGCCAAGAAATGGGACTTTGCGTCCGGCAGAGCACAAAACAAGCTTGCTCTTGTCCCTAAGAGCGCCAACGCCAGTGAGGGTGCACGCTCTTGAGCCTTGGCTCAGGTTGTACCCAGACCCACAAGCAGCATCTCTGCTTTTCAACGGCTTTACTGCTGGTTTTCATATCCCAGTAACGAAAGCTATTGAGGGCTTTAGATGCAACCGTAATTTGAAATCAGCATATCAATACCCGGAGGTGGTCAGGGAAAAGTTGAAAAAGGAAATCTCCTTGGGCCAGGTCATAGGCCCTTTTCCTTCCCCTCCCTTGCCAAATTTAGTAATATCACCTTTAGGTGTGGTACCTAAGAAAGAATTGGGCAAATTTCGTTTAATACAGCACCTCTCCCACCCTAGAGGCTATTCAGTCAATGATGCAATTGACCCAGAGCTTAGCTCTGTGCGTTATCAATCTTTTGATAGTGCAGTGGAATTGGTATGTAGGGTGGGACCAGGTACCTTGTTGGCGAAATTGGACATCGAATCTGCCTTTCGTTTGTTGCCTTTGCATCCTTCATCATTTCATCTGATGGGTTGCAAGTTTGAGGGGAGTTTCTATGTGGACAGGTGCCTGCCTATGGGCTGCGCCATCTCTTGCGCCTTGTTTGAAACCTTTAGTACATTCTTGCACTGGGTATTAGCTCAGCAGGCGGCCACTGATCACATAGCACACTATCTTGATGATTTCCTCTTAGTAGGGAGGCCAGGCACTGACGAATGCCAGCAACTAATAAAGTCTGTGAGGGCTCTGATGTTGCAATTTGGTGTCCCTTTAGCGGAGGATAAGTCTGAAGGCCCAGGTACTTGCATTACATTTCTGGGTATTGAAATCAATACCATAGACAAGCTCTGCAGGCTACCCTCCGGTAAAGTCCAGAATATGCTTGAGGCGGTTAAAGCGACCGTTTCTAAGGTGACGATTACACTTAGACAGTTGCAGTCACTTCTAGGCCTCCTTAATTTTGCGGGTAGAGTTATCCCGATGGGGAGGGTCTTTAATCGCAGATTGGAGGCTAAGCTAAAAGGCAAAGTTAGGCCATCTGAAAAAATCTGGGTTACTGAGGGTATGAGAGCTGATTTGCAAATTTGGAAAACCTTTCTCCAGCATTTCAATGGGATTCGATTATGGCGGTCTGAACCCATTTCCAGTCAGCTGCTGCACTTATTTAGGGGCCTAACCCGAAACCTTACCCTTTTAGAGCTCTTCCTTATAGTTTTGGCTATCGAACTTTGGGGAACGCAATTTGCAAATCGGACGGTTATTTTCTGGACAGATAATCGCAGCGTCGTACACGCTATTAACAGTCTTTCGGCCACATCAGCGGCTGTGGTTTGTCTGTTGCGGCATCTGGTATTACGCTGTCTAGAACTTAACATCCAGTTTCAAGCGCGGCATGTCCCTGGGGTTAATAAGTTCCTAGCGGACGCTCTATCAAGGTTTGATTGGGTGACATTCAGACGTTTGGCTCCTCAGGCTGCAGCTGAAGGCTTACAGCTCCTCCGTCCTGGATATCCCTGCTCCCTTTAGTGCAGGTGTCACTAGCCCCTAACACCTGGCGCTCCTACGTAAGACTTTGGCAGGAATGGGAAGAGTTTTGCCGTCGTCAGAATGTTGAGGCTGCTGAGGCGTCACAGGTCACTCTTTGTGACTGGCTGGTGAGTCTTTGGCATGCGGGCGCCCGCCAGGGAGCCGTTCACTCTCGCTTAGCGGCTTTATCCTTTTTCTACCGCACGCTCGTTTTGCCGGATCCGGCTAATTCTAAATTTGTGCGTCAAGTTGTTAAAGGTTGGGGCAAGCTGCAAACACAATGAAAGGACTCTAGAGAGCCCATCACGCACGACCGGCTTGAGCGGCTGGTGGAAGCTTTGCCGCATGTCTGCTCTACTCATTACGAGTTTTTACTATTCAGAGCCGCGTTTGCGTTAGCCTATTCAGCAGCCCTCCGGATAAGCGAACTTGTGGCGCCGTCCAAGTCTAGTATGGATAAGGGCATTCAATTTCGCCACGTAAGAGCCGCCCGGGATTCGATTTTAGTTTACTTGCCAAGATCAAAGACGGATCAAGACGGCAAAGGTTCCTGGATCCCTATATCAAAATCGGAAGGGCAATGCTGCAAGGTACTTGCAATTAACCAGTTTCTAGAGCATAGACCATTAGAACAGGGCCCCCTTTTAATTCACGCCAACGGAAATTCCCTCTCACTGTTCCAGTTTCGTAGAATTCTAGCTAGGGCTGCCTCCCACGCAGGTTTTGATGTGTCTAAAATAGCCCCTCATTCATTTCGTATAGGGGGTGCTACTAATGCAGCTTTGCGGGGTTCTTCTGCGGATGCCATCTGCCGGCTGGGCAGATGGCATTCCAATAAGTTTAAGAGTTATATTCGACCTGTTGTTGACTAATTTTGTTTCATTTGCTAACTCTATGTGTCTTTGCAGGAACATCCAGCGGCGCCAAGAGGATTTGGATCGTGGGGCACTCCTACGTGCATTGGGCCTCCATTCGTAGTTCAGCCTTTCCGGGGGGGCAGAATTTGGGCTTTCCCTCCACCCTAGTGTCAGTAAGATGGTTAGGGGAGAGAGGGATGTGTTGGCCTGCACTTCCATCACGCATATCGGAGGCTCTAGTACGCTGGGGTAAACCTCATGTGATAATTATCCACTTAGGAGGCAATGATTTGGGCACCATTCCAGTCTTGGGACTGATTAAAATTATGCAGGCAGACATTGCTTGGATCCGGGCTCGGATACCGAATGTGTTGGTCGGTTGGTCCAACATAATTCCAAGACTGGAATGGCGCCACATGTCTAGCCATAGCGCTGCATATAAGGTTAGAAAAAAGATCAATTCCTCAGTTGGTAGAACCGTCACGGGTAATAGGGGATTCATAGTCAGAAATTAGTCCATTACGGCCGACAAGGTGCATTTTTATAGGAAGGATAGGGTACATTTAGAGACCGTTGCCCTAGATATTTTTATCAAAGACATTCGTAGGGCCATAGCAACCCTCCTTTAAGTCCGGTTGGGTTTATATGTTTTGTGGCGGCGCAGTTATCATCACAATGCTATCTGGATAGCCTCAAGTGCACGTGAGGTGCCCCTCCTTCCCCTTGCGGGTGGGTCATTAACCCCTTAGTAGCAATTTTTCATGAGCAGAGGTCCCGCTCTGCTGCAGATTCCGTTTGGGCCGCTTACCTTCAGCAGTTCTGGGTTTGTCATTATAGCATTCGTTATAGCCGCCATCATATTCCTTGTCGGTTCAATAGTTATTTATTTAATTTAATAAATATTTAACCTGTGACGGATAAAAATTTACCCACAAGAAGTTGTTGTGTTTTTATTTATAGAAGTAAGTAGTTAAATGTACACTCTCTGCGGCTAGCGACTGTTAGGCATTTAATCCCTTAAGGCAGTGTAGGGCACAATTGGGCCTGGAGCAAGCTAAGGGTTAAGGCCGTAGGGAGAGATAGGAGAAGAGGGCTGGCTAGGGAGGTTAGTGGCAACAATGTTGCTTAGAGGGGAGGAGCCCACTACTCACCTTAAAAGTGGGGAATTTCAGCTTCCTGGCCCTCTTCTTCCTGGAATCCGGTGCAGACAAGTTCTTTCCCCTCCCTCCCTTACCTGTTAATACATGATGGCTTTCTAAATTTAAATTTAATGTAATAGGCACTAGGTATGCCTTCTCAGGCTAACTTAGTTAGCCACACCAGTAAATTGGGCATTTCCAAATTTAATTTACCATAATCGGCGCTAGGTATGCCTACTCAAGCTAACTTAGTTAGCCAAACCAGTAAATTAGGCGTCTACCATATTCTGTTTACCCGGTTTGTAGCGGCTGAGTAGCAGATGCCCTTCCTGGGGGTAGTCCTTATTTACACCTTCACGGCGGGAGGTAGCGGCCCTGTTGCGCTGAAAGGGTGAACGGGGGGGAGTGATGACCAATCTAAAAGTGAGAGGGGTGGATAGCCTCAAGTGCATGTGAGGTGCCCCTCCTTCCCCTTGCGGGTGGGTCACGTGATCTCATTAACCCCTTAGTAGCAATTTTTCATGAGGAGAGGTCCCGCTCTGCTGCAGATTCCGTTTGGGCCGCTTACCTTCAGCAGTGCTGGGTCTGTCATTATAGCATTCGTTATAGCCGCCATCATATTCCTTGTTGGTTCAATAGTTATTTATTTAATTTAATAAATATTTAACCTGTGACGGTTAAAAATTTACCCAGTTGTTGTGTTTTTATTTATAGAAGTAAGTAGTTAAATGTACCCTCTCTGCGGCTAGCGACTGTTAGGCATTTAATCCCTTAAACCCAAACCCTAATCTAAAAATTAAACCCACCCAAAAAAGTTTTAAAAAGCCTAACACTAACCCACGATGATCCACTTACAGTTCTGAAGTCCCGACATCCAGGTGGAGAAGTCTTCATCCATTCATCCGGCAAAGTCTTCATCCATCCAGACGGCGTCTTCTATCTTCATCCCGGAGGCGCGGAGAGGGACCATCCTGAAGACGTCCGACGCGGAGCTCCTCTTTAATATGGTCGCCACCGTAAACCAAGCTTGAATGCAAGGGCCGCGATTCAAGATGGCGTCCCTTGCATTCCTATTGGCTGATTTGAGTGTTAAATTCAAATCAGCCAACAGGAGGCGAGCTTCTAAGATCCTATTGGCTGTTCAAATCAGCCAATAGGATAAGAACTACTGAAATTCTAATGGTTTAGTTAGTGGTGGTGATGTGGGAGGTCAGAGGTTTAGGGGTTAATAAGTTTATTTAGGTTACAGCAGTGTCGGGGAGCGGCAGGATAGGGGTTAATAACCTTATTTAGGTTGCGGCGGTGTTGGGGAGTGACGGGATAGGGGCTAATAACTTTATTTAGGTGGCGGCTGTGTTGGGGAGTGATGGGATAGGGGTTAATAACTTTATTTAGGTGGCTGCAGTGTCAGGGAGTGGGGGGATAGGGGTTAATCATTTTAGTATAGTGGCGGCGTTTAGTACAGGGACGTGCAGTCATAGGAGGCAGGGCCTCCCCTGCCATATGGGCCCAAAGTTTATTATTTAAATTGAATTTAAAATTTTAAAAAATTGTTGTAAAAAAATAAATAAAGCCCTCCCCCCATGTTACGCTAATGGTACTGCCACGTTGCGCAACATGGGTGTATTGCATTGGATTACTCTATTCAGACAGAGTAGACTGGAGGATTAGAGTGACAGAACAAACCAAATAATTCACATTTTTCTCCTACCCATGTTACGCAATGGAGAGGCACTGTATTTGTGTACTTCTCCGTTGTGTAACATGGGTACATTTCTACTATCAGGCAGTGGGAGCATTACAGCGCCACCAACTGGCTAAGACTGGCTGAGCGGAACGCATTGGTAGAGAAATGGTCCAATAGGAGGCATCCCTCATAATGCCTCCTAGCGAGGGAGCCAATCAGAGACGGACATGTTCTCCTGTTGATTGACAGCACCAGGAGAACATGACCGGTATTGATTGGCTCACTGCGCATGCGCAAGGGAGCAGGATACTGAGCGGCTCAGCGTAGTACTGGCGGCAAAAGGGAAGGAGACTGAGACTGCTGCCACCTGTGACAGTCGGACCTGTCATCCCATCTGGACGGAGCCATCAACTTGGTTTGGACTAATGGATCTTTTACTACACACGGGCTATTGAAGAGCAGGGGGCACATTGCTGATGGTAAGCATTAGCAGCTATGATAAGTGGCCAGCTTCAGCACAAACTTTTTTTGGCGCGCACATCGGCTCCTGAGTACTGACAAGTTTAGTCAGTGACAGACAGTGAGTCTGCAGCGCCGTAGAAGCAGAGCTGAAGGTGTCTAGGACTGAAGCACAACGGTCGGTGAGTCAATATTATACACATATTTCTCTTATAATGTATCACTGATTTACAGCACAGGCGTAGTGCTAGATTCACTTAAACATTTTGTCTTTATATTTTCTATATTAATTCCTAGAACCATACTATTACATTATTATACACAGGAATGTTTGGTAAATTGAATGTATCTTATTTGCAGATACAGTACATTACTGTATTCTCAAATCAATAGATGTGCAAGGGCAACAAGCTTGTAAACATATTAAAGTCAGAAGCTGTAAATACAGATCAGCATTGGCACATCAAGAAATTCACACCTTTAGTTATTTTAATTGCATTTCTTATCCTGTAGCACCACCTTGTGGACATTGTGTTATTTTTAAATTGAAACCTATATATTTGTTTAACTCTCAATATTATATTGTACAACTACAATCTATTTAAAAAAAAAAAATTGAGTGTATGGTTCTGGATTAAATTCATGTGAATCTTATTATATAGAATAAAATTCATTTGAATAATAAGGGTTAGCAGGAGAGTGAAATAACCTGAAAAGGTTGATGGGTTTTTATTGGAACTGAATGCCGCTATTTCAAGTAGTGGGAATAAAATGTATTTTTTGTTTTGAGCTTGGTCATGGTTTTGGTAGTGCAATATAATTAGTCTGGGAGCTGAGTGCTTTATTTTCATTGATATTTTTTTTTTATACATAACTATTTTTAAGCAAATCTTTCTCTATAATCTGAAGAGATTTTTTTTAACCAGAAATGGCGACTGGTTAATATACATAATATAAAGGAAGCTTTTAAGCAAGCATTCAGGAAACACCTTGTTTAATTAATAATAAGACAGTGAAACAGGCAGTGACCACAGTGCTGAAATTACAGCATTGAGTCTAATCACAGGTGAAAACTCCTGTATTTTCTGCGTAGTGGAGTCATTGCTTGCCAGGGGTTATTAGCACTTTATTTTAACCAAAAGCTAAAATTCACTTTGTATCTTCACCTATAGTAACCTCCATAGGTGGAGTATTTCTGCAGGAAGGAGAGCATGTTTTTGCTTGTGTGGGACAGAGCGTCTATGTGTGTGTGTGTGTGTGTGTGTGTGTGTGTGAAAGATCATCTTTATGTGTGTGTGTGTAAGTATGAGAGAGCATCTGTGTGTGTCTGAGAGATCATCTGCATGTGCAAGTATGAGATACATCTGTGTGTGTGAGTGACAGGGTGTGTGTGTGTTTGTGAGATAGATCATCAGTATGTGCATGTGCAAGTATGAGACACATCTGTGTGTGTGAGTGACAGGGTGTGTGTGTGTTTGTGAGATAGATCATCAGTATGTGCATGTGCAAGTATGAGACGCATCTGTGTGTGTGTGTGTGTGTGTATGAGTGACAGGGTGTGTGTGTGAGAGAGAGAAATCATATGTATGAGAACATGTGTGTTTAAGTGACAAAACGTGTGTGTGTGTGTGTGTGTAAGAGAGATAGTTTGTATGTGTAAGTATGAGAGAGCAATGTGTTTGTGCAAATATGTGTTTCTCGGGCGTATCATAGCCAGTGCATCACTAGCCTCTGAGGTCACCGCACGTCACTAGTGAAAGGGTATAAATAAAGTTGGGAAAAACCTGAAATACGGCGACACTTCTGTAGTTATTTGTAATGTATATGGTCCCAATGAATTAGACTCAGGGTTCTGGGATAAACTATACATTAAACTTTTTCCATATATCAATAAGAATTTGATTATCGCTCATGACTTCAGTATGACAACAGCCCCAGGAGTAGATAGAATTAGAATTGGTAAAGGCCCCATTGGTAGAAAACCAGAAGAAAGATTATTTGGCGCTTTCCGTCACAAACTGAATATGCTTGACATATGGCAGATTAAAAATCCCGATACAAAAACATTTACCTGTATGTCAAAAACGTATAAAGTAATGTTGCGTATAGACTTAATTTTAATAAATGAAAAAATGCTGCCCCTTGACTTAAAACCTCTATAGAAGATATAACTATTTCTGATCATGCGATAATTGTTCTTTCAATAGACGGTATGTGCCAACGGAAGGCAGGCTCTAATAATTTTTTCTTCCCTAAATATCTTGTACAGGATATTGATTTCTGCGGATTTTTAGTACAAAAATGGAAACAATATAAGGCAGAAAATAATAATTATTACCATAAGATTGAAATCTTCTGGGAAGCTGCTAAAGTGGTTCTCTGCGGCGAAATAAAAGCTTATTTAGTTAAATGGAAAAAAAAAATTGGCACGTGATATACAGCAGGCAAATCAACTAAAAAACAAATATATACTGTATATTAATGACCCTAAGGATATTACTTGGCCCGGTTATATAAAAGCTAAATCAGAAAGAGACATATTTTTAAAAAATAAAAGCAGCAAAACAGGACAGGCGATTTAATGCGTTTTTTGCTAGCCACCATGGAAGATCAGCCAAATTCTTATCTAAAATAATTAAAGGGGGGAAAGATGGGAAAAAGAATATAAGCCGTATTAAACAAGGTAATATACAATTTACTGAGTCAAAAGAGATACGAGTAATGTATAAATATTTCCAAGAAGTATACACTTTGTGACCCTGTAATGGAAGGGCTAAGGAGCACTTCTGGAAAGTTTCTCTCCCACAAATGACAGCAGAGGAGAGGGCAGAATTAAACCAACCTATAATGGAAGAAGAAATTATGAAAGCTATAGACAAAGCTAAATTAAACAAAGCCCCAGGACCAGATCAAATTCCAGCCGAATTTTATAGAATCCTTAAAGAGGAATTCAGTGTTACATTAAGAGATCTATTTAATCAATTCTATATTAAAAATTTTGCAGAATCAAGCCTTTTTCTTCCCTCCACGGTTACTCTTATACATAAAAAGGACAAAGATCCGGAAAACCATAGTGCATATAGACCAATATCACTTTTAAACAACGATTATAAACTTTTTATGGCTATAGTCGCAGATACGTTAAAAAAATATATTAATAAGCTGATACATGAGGACGAAACTGGATTTATGCCGGGGAGAAACCCATTCAAAAATATTTGGAAAGTCCTATTGGTCCTGAGTTATTATTGGAATCAAGCTAAGAAGGAAGTTAAAAATTGTGAGCTTGATCTGGCCCTGGCAACTGTGGACGCTGAAAAAGCATTTGACGCAATTGTGTGGGACCATCTATTCTCTTCACTATCGTATTTTAGTCTAACGGGTAACTTTCTTAATTTCATAAAATTGATTTATAATTCTCCATATTCCTTCCTTCTGGTAAATGGACAAATCTCACCTAAAATAATTTTGACAAAAGGGACCAGACAAGGCTGCCCTCTATCGCCACTTTTGTTCAATTTGTCAATTGAACCGTTAGCGATAAGACTTAGACAGGCACTAAGGGGGACAGAAAGGTAATTTTATCACTATATGCGGATGATTTAATACTCTATCCAAAACATCTCAAAGTATTCCAATGTTAATAGAAATAATCAATGAATTTGGTTTATTCTCAGGCTACAAAGTTAACCAAGGGAAATCAGAATTATTATGGATCAAACGCCCTACAAAAGATATTCCCCGCCATCCCTTTCAAGAGGTTAAACAAATTAAATATTTAGGATTACATTTAAGTTTAAATCCCGGGTTATGGTATTCTTTGAACTTTGGAAATTTTTTCCAGGAAAGTAAAAATCTAATAGAGAAATGGAGACCCTTGCCCATCTTAGTGTCCGCTAGGATTATGATATTAAAAACATTTTTATTCCCACGTATGTTATATATAATACAAAACTTGCCAATCTTTATTAAAAACATAGATTTAAAGAAATCGGATAAAGATTGTAATTTATTTATATGGGGGAAGAGAAGGGCGCGTCTTTCAAAAAATACTCTATTTGAAGATAAAGAATTTGGAGGATTTGGACTTCCAAATCTTAGATTATATAACCAGGTCACAATGCTTAGGATAGCAGTTCATTGGATCACAGAAAAAAATAACTGTTCTTTAGTGGACATGTAGAATAGCTTAATAAAACCATTTGCTTTAAAGACAATTCTACATATCCTGATAGCGAAGTTACCACCCTCAGTATCAAATATAAAAATTATTAGCAATACGGTTAAAGTATGGCAAAAATGTTGCACAGATCTTAAAGTCAATTTTAAGATATCTAAATTTCTCCCCATTCTCGGACATCCAGATTTTATTCCATGTTTAAGCTTTGGTATTTTCCACATTTGGAAAAGAGAAGGAATAGAATATTTAATACAATTAAGGGATAAAGAGACTGGGGTGTTTAAGCCTTTTATGCAAATCCAAGAAGAATTTGATATCCCTAGACAGCATTTCTTTGAGTTCCTACAGGTTAGACAATTTTACAACCATCTAACACAAAATGAACATAGTAGTTGGGACTTAGGGATAATAGAAAGTGATATTCAAATATATCAGGCTGGCTATCATGCAATATCAATTTGGTACAAAATTATTATGAAAGATGGGGGTAAAGCGCACTTAGCAATTCTTAGTAATAAATGGCAGAAATGTTTCCCAGAACTATTACCTCATGATATTAAGCAAAGTATAGAGATAGCTGGTTTTAAGTATACTTCTTGGAAATAAACGCATAGTTTCCTTATAAATATCTCATACATTACGCCTAAATTGTTAGCTAAATGGGATACAAATTCTAAGGGGTATTTTTTTCATTGTTGGGCCCCCCAAGCGGATATACTGCATTGTTTTTGGTTTTGTCCGAGAATAGGCCAGTTTTGAAAGAAGGTTGCTTTTTGGCTTAATACATTTTTGAGCCAATCGCTTAGTCTCACCCCGGTGAGTATATTTTTTTTTATTCTTTCAAAACAATATGCAAAGGAAGAATACCTTTTAATTATTACAGCAATACAAATCGCAAGAAACCTGATCCTGCAATACTGGAAAGCAAAAAAATATCCGACGGTAGAAGAATTTAGCCAAAAAATGATCTCCCAATTAATTGTAGAGCAACTAAATGTTGAACCAAATAATGAAAGACAGTTTAAAGTCTTGTTTTCCAAATGGGCAGTTATCATTGGACATCAAACAGTGGATATGCAGTTAGAAATCCTGAAATCTTTCTTAAAAGCTGGTTATATATTACCCGGGGACCTTGTGAATGATAGTGGATGCTTTATGTTTCATTAGCACAGGAGGAAGTTCCTTGCCTACATGTAAATTATATATTATTTAAGCTATTTTTTTTTTTTTTTTTTTTGTCAAAAAATAAATGAAAACTGTTGGTAGATGTTATTTAAGATAAAAATCAAGTGAATGTTCTTTTGCTATTTACTTTGCTAGATGATTGAGATTTGTATTGACGGGAAGGTGCTTTCCCTTGTTTTGTTTTAATTTCTTTCTTTCACCTGGTGATGTATTGCACATATTCTACCAATAATAAAAAAAAACACTAAATTACAAAAAAATAACAAACAAAATGAT
Source organism: Bombina bombina (assembly GCF_027579735.1). NCBI lineage: Eukaryota > Metazoa > Chordata > Amphibia > Anura > Bombinatoridae > Bombina > Bombina bombina. The sequence continues at coordinate 30,365,615 of NC_069509.1, forward strand.
CAAAAATAAAAATGTTTACACCTAATCTAATAGCCCTATCAAAATAAAAAAGCCCCCCAAAATAAAAAACCCTAGCCTACACTAAACTGCCAATAGCCCTTAAAAGGGCCTTTTGTAGGGCATTGCCTTGAGTTTAACAGCTCTATTACGTAGAAAAAAAAATACAAAGACCCACCCCAACAGTAAAACCCACCACCCAACCAACCCCCCCAAAATAAAAAACCTATCTAAAAAAACCTAAGCTAACCATTGCCCAGAAAAGGGCATTTGTATGGGCATTGCCATTAAAAGGGAATTCAGCTCTATTGCATTGCCCTTAAAAGGGCATTTAGCTCTTTTGTATAAAGCCCAAACTCTAATCTAAAAATTAAACCCACCCAAAAAAGTTTTAAAAAGCCTAACACTAACCCACGACGATCCACTTACAGTTCTGAAGTCCCGACATCCAGGCAGAGAAGTCTTCATCCATCCGGCGAAGTCTTCATCCATCCATCCGGCGAAGTCTTCATCCATCCAGGCGGCATCTTCTATCTTCATCCCGGAGGTGCGGAGCGGGTCCATCTTGAAGATGTCCGACGCGGAGCTCTTCTTTAATACGGCTGCCGCTGTAAACCGAGCTTGAATGCAAGGGCCGTGATTCAAGATGGGTCCCTTGCATTCCTATTGGCTGATTTGAGTGTTAAATTCAAATCAGCCAATAGGAGGCGAGCTTCTGAAATCCCATTGGCTGTTCAAATCGGCCAATAGGATGAGAGCTACTGAAATTCTATTGGTTTAGTTAGTGGTGGTGATGTGGGAGGCCAGAGGTTTAGGGGTTAATAAGTTTATTTAGGTTGCGGCGGTGACGGGGAGCGGCAGGATAGGGGTTAATAACTTTATTTAGGTTGCGGCTGTGTCGGGATAGGGGTTAATAACTTTATTTCGGTTGCGGCAGTGTCGGGGAGTGGCGGGATAGGGGTTAACCATTTTAGTATAGTGGCAGCGTTTAGTGAAAGGCTTTAAATAAAGTTCGGAAAACTCAGAATTACGGCATAATCGATCACTGTTAGTTAACAACAGTCCGATGCTCATCGCCCCGTACTTGGTGCGTGTGTTTTTGACGTTTTTTTTTATAAATAAGGGGATCGTATTCAGATCCGCGGCGAGTGTCTTGATGCCGGCAAATGCAATGAGATTGACGCTTTGATAATTCTGCCCCATTGCCTATCTATAACTAAATTATGTAAACTTCCAGAATATGGTGTTTTTTACCTTCCCGACATAAAATGGTATAGTATTATAATACTTGCGCGGTTTGCAGTTGTTCGGATAACAAGAAAGAATTATTTCACTAATCTTCAAATTGAGGAGAATCTAGTCTCTCTATTTTTGTTTGAAGCCATTATCCATTGCCCTGTATCACAGCTCCCAACAAATGTTAAAAACTTGCTTGTATTTCATAAAATTATTATAGCCTGGCAATAACTTTGCGTAGCACTAGATATAGATTTTCATGTTTCCTCTTATTTACCTATGCGAGGTAACCCTCTTTTACTGCCTGGTTTACATTCCGAAGTATTCAGAATATGGGATCAAAAGGGTCTGGTGTATGTAGCACAAGTTTTATATAGTTTTAATAAAACAAGAACCTTTGACTCCATTTCACAAGAATATAATTTATCTAATAAAACCTTCTACACTTATTTACAACTTAGACACTATATAGTCGGATATAAAGACACAAGGCAGGAGATTAGCCAATTTGGCAAATTAGGTGATTGTATTACCTTACATAGGACGCGTATACATGCTATCTCATTAATGTATTATTAGCCAAGCAGGGACAATTAGGCTTGGAATTAGTACAGTCAAATTGGAGGACGTATTTCCAAGAGATAACATCAGAGAATATTATAGCAAGTATCAAATGGGTGAAGGAGGCACCCCTTTCTTGTGTGTGGAAAGAATTGCATATAAAGTTAATTAATAATGCCTACATTACACCTATAAAATTAGCTAAATGGACAGAAGATAGAATAAGTAATTGCCTCAAATGTAATGGAGCTTCTGCAGATTTACTTCACTGCAAACTACCGCCCCATATCACTGCTTCCGCTAGCTTCTAGCTTTTTAGAGAATATCGGGCAGACTTGCTGGGCCTATGGATCTTATCTGCCGTCAGTATCTGTCGCCTAGATTTAGAGTTCTGAGTTAGCCGTCAAAACCAGCGTTAGGGGCTCCTAACGCTGGTTTTGGCCGCCTGCTGGTATTTAGAGTCAGTCAGGAAAGGGTCTAACGCTCACTTTCCAGCCGCAGATCCCCCTACGCCAATTGCGTAGCCTATCTTTTCAATGGGATCTTTCTAACGCCGGTATTTAGAGTCTTGGCTGAAGTGAGCGTTAGAAATCTAACGACAAAACTCCAGCCGCAGAGAAAAGCCAGGAGTTAAGAGCTTTCTGGGCTAACGCCGGTTCATAAAGCTCTTAACTACTGTGCTCTAAAGTACACTAACACCCATAAACTACCTATGTACCCCTAAACCGAGGCCCCCCCACATCGCCCGCCACTCTAATATTTTTTTTAACCCCTAATCTGCCGACCGCACACCGCCGCAACCTACATTATCCCTATGTACCCCTAATCTGCTGCCCCCAACACCGCTGACCCCTACATAATATTTATTAACCCCTAATCTGTCCCCCCCAACGTCGCCGCTACCTACCTACAATTATTAACCCCTAATCTGCCGACCGGACCTCCCCGCTACTTTTATAAATGTATTAACCCCTAAAGCTAAGTCTAACCCTAACCCTAACACCCCCCTAAATTAAATATAATTTTAATCTAACGAAATAAAATAAATCTTATTAAATAAATTATTCCTATTTAAAGCTAAATACTTACCTGTAAAATAAACCCTAATATAGCTACAATATAAATTATAATTATATTGTAGCTATTTTAGGATTAATATTTATTTTACAGGCAACTTTGTATTTATTTTAACCAGGTACAATAGCTATTAAATAGTTAATAACTATTTAATAGCTACCTAGTTAAAATAATTACAAAATTACCTGTAAAATAAATCCTAACCTAAGTTACAATTAAACCTAACACTACACTATCAATAAATTAATTACATACAAATACCTACAAATAAATACAATTAAATAAACTAACTAAAGTACAAAAAATAAAAAAAGAACTAAGTTACAAAAAATAAAAAAATAATTTACAAACATTATAAAAATATTACAACAATTTTAAGCTAATTACACCTACTCTAAGCCCCCTAATAAAATAACAAAGCCCCCCAAAATAAAAAAATGCCCTACCCTATTCTAAAATAAAAATTGAAAAGCTCTTTTACCTTACAAACCCTTAAAAGGGCCTTTTGCGGGGCATGCCCCAAAGAATTCTGCTCTTTTGCCTGTAAAAAAAAACATACAATACCCCCCCAACATTAAAACCCACCACCCACATACCCCTAATCTAACCCAAACCCCCCTTAAATAAACCTAACACTAAGCCCCTGAAGATCTTCCTACCTTATCTTCACCACGCCGGGTATCACTGATCCGTCCAGAAGAGGGTCCGAAGTCTTCATCCTATCCGGGCGATGTCTTCATCCAAGCGGGGGCTGAAGAGGTCCATCATCGGGCTGAAGAGGTCCATCATCCGGCTGAAGTCTTCTATCAAGCGGCATCTTCAATCTTCTTTCTTCCGGCTCCATCTTCATCCCGCCGACGCGGAACATCCATCCTGGCCGACGACTTCCCGACGAATGACGGTTCCTTTAAGGGACGTCATCCAAGATGGCGTCCCTCGAATTCCGATTGGCTGATAGGATTCTATCAGCCAATCGGAATTAAGGTAGGAAAAATCTGATTGGCTGATGGAATCAGCCAATCAGATTCAAGTTCAATCCGATTGGCTGATCCAATCAGCCAATCAGATTGAGCTCGCATTCTATTGGCTGTTCCGATTGGCTGTTGTACCTGGTTAAAATAAATACAAAGTTGCCTGTAAAATAAATATTAATCCTAAAATAGCTACAATATAATTATAATTTATATTGTAGCTATATTAGGGTTTATTTTACAGGTAAGTATTTAGCTTTAAATAGGAATAATTTATTTAATAAGATTTATTTTATTTCGTTAGATTAAAATTATATTTAATTTAGGGGGGTGTTAGGGTTAGACTTAGCTTTAGGGGTTAATACATTTATTAGAGTAGCGGTGAGGTCCGGTCGGCAGATTAGGGGTTAATAATTGTAGGTAAGGTAGCGGCGACGTTGGGGGGGCAGATTAGGGGTTAATAAATATTATGTAGGTGTCGGCGGTGTTAGGGGCAGCAGATTAGGGGTTCATAACTTTATTATAGTAGCGGTGAGGTCGGGTCGGCAGATTACGGGTTAATAATTGTAGGTAGGTAGCGGCAACGTTGGGGGGGCAGATTAGGGGGTAATAAATATAATATAGGGGTCGGCGGGGGTTAGGGGCAGCAGATTAGGGGTTCATAGGAATAACATAGGTTGCGGCGCTGTACGGAGCGGCAGATTAGGGGTTAATAATAATATGCAGGGGTCAGCGATAGTGGGGGCGGCAGATTAGGGGTTAATAAGTGTAAGGTTAGGGGTGTTTAGACTCGGGGTACATGTTAGGGTGTTAGGTGCAGACTTAGGAAGTGTTTCCCCATAGGAAACAATGGGGCTGCGTTAGGAGCTGAACGCTGCTTTTTTGCAGGTGTTAGGTTTTTTTTTCAGCTCAAACGGCCCCATTGTTTCCTATGGGGGAATCGTGCACAAGCACGTTTTTGAAGCTGGCCGCGTCCGTAAGCACCGCTGGTATTTAGAGTTGCAGTGGCGGTAAATTATGCTCTACGCTCCCTTTTTGGAGCCTACCGCAGCCCTTCTGTGAACTATAAATACCAGCGGTATTTAAAAAAAGAATACACACAAACAGTGTACAGCTCCACAGTATCACAGGTGCAAGTGGTGAGAGGGACTGTCAACCTCTATAATGTGTAGAAAAGTAGAAAAATCCACAGCACCTTAGTATATTTTCAATGCTTTATTGAAACATCTTTATCCCATACAGGTACAAAGCAGGTAGGCAGCAACGTTTCGGGATGTTATCCCTTAATCATGCTAATGAGCCTCATCTGTTGAGGTGCATTTATAGGCCTACATATTAACCCCATGTATAATGTTACAAAGTGAAATCTATCACTTAACACCACCACCTAGTGGTTACAAGTATTATTACAATTTAAACACATAAACAAAGTTAAAAACAATATACAATATACCTATTCATATGTTGTTAAAATACATATAAATTTTAACCAATACTTGTTTTTTTACAAAGTAATACTTTTTCTAAGGACCATTGCAGTATTTTTTAATACACAAGTATATATTACAGAAATACTTTGAAGTCCAGCTCTCTGTTAATACCTTTAGGAATTAAAGCATCCAATTTATATATCCAATATGACTCCTTTTGTTTTAATATGGTTTCCCTTTTGCCCCCTCTTCTTAAATTATCCACTCCATCAATTATTTGCCACCGTAACTGACTTATGTTGTGGCCTGCACTTAAAAAGTGACATGATACAGGGGCTTCCTGATCCCCACATCTGATATTGGATCTATGTTGACTCATCCTATCTCGTACCCTTCTGGTGGTCTCACCGATATAGATTTTGGAACACGGGCATTTAATGAGGTATACGACATAGGATGAGTCACACGTATAAAAATTGTTAATGCTAAAAAAAAATTCCTGTTTGAGGGTGTTGAAATTCTGTCCCTTTAATGACTGCACTACAACTTGCACAGCCCAAACATGGAAATGTTCCATAACTCTTTTTAGTAATGTATTTCTGTTTTTTCCGCGATCCCAAATCATTTCTAACTAGAATATCTCCCAAGTTTTGGACTCTGCGGTATGCCATCATTGGTGGTTTTTTAAAAGATGCAACATCCATATTACAATTTTTCAAAATATGCCAGTGTCTGGATATAATGTTTCTAATTTCTCTACTGATGGGGTTAAACTGTGTTACACAAACTACCCTTTCGTCATTCTCTTTCCTAGAAACACTAATACCTTTCTCCTCTGGCTCCTGAACCCTTTTAATCTCATTCTCAATCAATTTTGCAGGGTATCCCCTTTGTATGAATTTATCCCCCATTTCTTGTAATCTACTTGTAATTAGGGATTCTTCATTAACTATCCTTTTCACTCTTTTAAATTGACTACGTGGTAGAGAATTTTTTAAGGGTTCATTATGAAAGCTCTCATATCTTAGCAAAGTATTTCTGTCTGTTTCCTTTCGATGTAAATCAATTTTAAAATTACAATTTTCCTTATTTACATGTATTACTGTGTCCAGGAATACCACTTTTTCTTCACTGAAGGTCAGTGTGAATTTTAAATTATTAACAGCTAAGTTTAGTTCTTCAACAAATGCCAATAGGGTACCAACGTCACCCCACCATACGCCAAATATATCATCTATGAAGCGCCAATATGACGCTCCATGCTTTAGGAACAACTTATTTTCATATACAAATTTTTCTTCAACACTATTCATGAACATATTGGCGTATGCTGGGGCGACGTTGGACCCCATGGCTGTACCTCTTATCTTGAGAAACCAATCATCTTGAAACAGGAAGTAGTTATTGTATAACACTATTCTTAACAAACTCTCAAAGAACAGTATTTGACTCTCATTATACAATGTGGAATTTCTAAGTGCCAAGATACATGCACCTATACCACTCTCATGGTTAATTACCGTATATAGACTACTTACATCAAGTGTGTACAAAATACATTTTGCTTTACCCAGTGGTAAACCTTTTAATTTTTCAATAAAATCATTAGTATCTTTAATGTATGATGTTATTTTTTGTACCTCTGGCTGCAAAATCCTATCCAGATATGTGGCTATGTTAGTAAAGACTGACTCTATTCCTGCCACAATTGGCCGCCCAGGGGTTTTTGCTAGATTTTTATGTACTTTTGGGACTGTATAAAAGATTGGTGTTTTGGGCCACTCCACATACAAATATTCACTTAATTTTTTATCTATAATGCCAATCTTAAATGCCCAGTTTAGCACTCTTTTTATCTCTGCCTGTATTTTAGTAAGCGGTATTTAAAAGGTGCGGGGGGAAAAAAACACGCGTAGCTAACGCACCCCTTTGGCCGCAGAACTCTAAATCTAGCCGTATGTTTCTATGTTTCTAAAGTCCTGTAAAAACTAGTTTTCAATCGCCTAACACACTTCCTATCCTCCAACTCATTGCTTGACCCCCTGCAATCTGGCTTCCGTCCCCAACACTCAACTGAGACTGCCCTCGCCAAGGTTATTAAAGGGACAGTCAAGTCCAAAAAAAAACTTTCATTTTTCAAATAGGGCATGTAATTTTAAACAACTTTCCAATTTACTTTTATCAACAATTTTGCTTTGTTCTCTTGGTATTCTTAGTCGAAAGCAAACCTAGGAAGACACATATGATAATTTCTAAGCCCTTGAAGGCCGCCTCTATTTTATTCAATTTTCACAGCAGGGGAGAGCAAGCTCATGTAGGCCATATAGATAGCATTGTGATCACGCCCGTGGCTAGTGGCAGACACTGCCCTAATTGGCTAAAATGCAAGTCAATAGATAAAAACTAAAAGTCATGTGATTAGGGGCGGTCAAAAGATGCTTAGATACAAGTTAGTCACAGAAGTAAAAAGTATATTAATATAACAGTGTTGGTTTTGCAAAACTGGGGAATGGGTAATAAAGGGATTATCTATCTTTTTAAACAACAAAAATTCTGGTGTTGACTGTCCCTTTAACGATCTTCTTTCTGCTAAAAACAATGGCCACTATTCTATACTTATCTTACTTGACCTGTCTGCTGCCTTTGACACTGTTGACAATCCCCTCCTCCTATGGACTCTCAGCTCCCTTGGGCTCTGTGACATTGCCCTCTCCTGGATCCACTCTTATCTCTCTAATAGGTCCTTTTCTGTCTCATTTGCTGGCGACTCCTCCTCTCCATTGCCTCTGTCTGTTGGAGTACCTCAAGGCCCTCTACTCTTCTCTATTTATACTTCCTCACTGGGTAAACTTATCAGTAGGTATGGCTTCAACTATCACCTCTATGCTGATGATACTCAGATCTACCTATCCACCCCTGCACTCTCTCCTTCTGTCCTTTCCCACATCAGCGACTGCTTATCTGGCATTTCTTCCTGGATGGCCTCTCACCACCTAAAAATCAACATGTCCAAGACTGAGCTTCTTCTAATCCCCCCCATTTAATTCTACTCCAGTTTCTAACTTTACTATCACTGTTGGTGACACCACTATCTCCCTATCATCCAAAGTCTGCTGCCTAGGAGTTAAACTTGACTCCAATCTGTCCTTCATACCCCACATCCAATCGCTCTCTTCATCCTGTCGCAACCACCTACGCAATATCTCCAAAATTCGTCCTTTTCTGAGTGCTGAAACAACTAAACAGCTAATCCATTCCCTAGTAATTTCCCGGGTTGACTACTGTAACATCCTACTAACTGGCCTTCCTCTCTCCTGCCTCTCCCCCCCTTCAATCCATCCTAAATGCCTCTGCTATGTTAATCCACCTCTCCCGACGCTCTGTATCTGCTGCACCCCTCTGTGAGTCCCTTCACTGGCTCCCCATTCACAGCAGAATTAAATTCAAAATTCTCACTCTGACCTACAAAGCCCTTACCAATGCAGCCCCCCCTACCTGTCCTCACTCATCAACAAATATACTCCAGCCCGTCCCCTAAGATCCAACAATGATCTACTCCTTGCCTCTTCTACCATCACCTCCTCTCATGCTACACTACAGGACTTCTCTTGTGTGGCACCAACCCTCTGGAACACACTTCCTCAAGCTATCAGACTTTCCCCCAACCTCTCCTCCTTTAAACGCTCCCTAAAAACCTTCTTGTTCAGGGAAGCCTATCACCAAATCAGTAACTAGTGAATTCCACTTGCCTAATAGTTGCCCTCATCTAACTCCACACTAACATCATTCCCACCTTTGCAGTCCCTACCTCCTGTTTCTCACCTTCCTACCCATTTAGATTGTAAGTTCCAATGGGAACAGGGCTCCCAATTCCCCCTGTATTTGTTTGTTAAATTTTGTCTAGTGTCTCATATTGTACTGTCCTTTTATCTTTGTTACCAATGGACAGCGCTGCGGAATCTGTTGGTGCTTTATAAATAAAGAAGAATAATAATAAATTGTTTTGGGTCATGTCCAAAAATCAAACAGTTTTGGCTAAGGGTGGTTTTCTGGCTTAACAATATTCTTGATGAGAGAATTATACTAGAATCTCCCTATATTTTTTTTTATGTTCAGGATATACCTCAAAATCTTTTAAAGTAATCAATACTGCTATTATGATTAGTCACAATTTAATTTTAAAGAACTGGGGAAAAAGTCAGCACCATCAATAATGGAATTTAAACAAGCAATATATTCCCAAATCATGTTTGAACAATTTAATATTCTTGTATCTTCTTCTAAACAGGTCCAAACCTTCTTTGATAAGTGGCTTAATATTATTTTACTTCATCCTATCAGTATCCAATACGTTTTAACAAAACAATTCCACAAGACCGATACCTTTGCAATTCTGATGCTGAGAAATATCTTTCCCTCAGCTTGGTATTAGTGGTTTGAGTCGGGGGGGGGGGGGGTGTCGGGGGGGGGGGGAGGAGAGGAAGGGAGAAGAACTGTATATATATATATATATATATATATATATATAATTTCCCTTATTTATTTATTTTTTTATTTTATTTTAATTTTTTTCAATTTTTTTCTCTCTCACTATTTTTACATTATTAGTTTGTATGTCTATGGGAAAAACCAAGAAAACGCATCAACATGCTGTACACAATATGTTCATCAAGATATTCATTAACATTTAATTTTTACAAATATTTATTTATTTACCATGAGGAGTTCTGAACATATAGCGATAGTATATAATTTTTTGTTAGTAAGCTAATTTACCAAAAGGAATACGGTCGGTCACATGTATGCCTGTTTCTCGCCATGTATTTGAATTATGTTACCTTTCGTATTACCTTTTTCTTCTGTATTTGTATTATAATGAACTCGGAAGACATGCTAATGTACGCTGTGTTGATTATAATTAAATGATTTAAAAAAAAAAAAAAAGACTGGAAAATTGGCTGGTTGGGCGTTTAAGAATGGGGTGCCATGTGGGATGTGTAAGAACTGGGGAGTGCTTGTTTGTGTATATAACAGTATGCCTAGTCAGTTTATAAGAGTAAGAGAGTGCCTAATGGGGTAGTAAGAGTAGTATATTTCCAAGTTAGGTGTGTTTGAGTAAGAAAGTCCCTCATGGGGTGTATAAGAGTAGTAAAGTCCCTTGCTGGGTGTATTAAAGTAGGAGAGTGTCTGATGGGGTGTCTAAAAGTAGTAGAGTCCCTAGTTGGGTGTGTTTGAGTAGTACAGTCTCTGGTTGGGTTTGTTAGAGTGGGAGAGTGCCTGGTGGGGTGTGTTAGAGTAGTAGAGTCCCTGGTTGGATGTGTTAGAGTAGAAGAGTGTCTGATGGGGTGTCTAAGAGTAGTAGAGTCCCTGGTTGGGTGTGTTAGAGTAGGAGAGCCCCTGATAAGGTGGGTAAAAGTAGTAGGGTCCCTGGTTTGGTGTATAAGAGTAGTAGAGTCCCTGGTTGGGTGTGTTAGAATAGGAGAGTGCCTGGTTGGGTGTGTTAGAGTAGGATAGTTCCAGATTGGGTGTCTTAGAGTTAGGAGAGTGCCTGGTTGGTTGTAGACATGTGCGTTTCGAATTTTGGCTGATTCGGAGATTCAAATGCATCTGAATTTCCAAATCGGCACCATAAGTAAAATCCTCAAAAATTCCGAAAATGAATAAATCAGTTTCCGAATTTTCGGATCCATTATTCATATTTGGAATTTTTCATTGTTCTAATCTAAATCGCAGTTCGCCAACACAAACTAAATCACTAAATAAAGCTATTAACCCCTAAACCGGCAATCCCCCGACATCGCCGACACCAAATAAACCTAATAACCCCTAAACCGCAGTTCCCCAACATTGCAGATACAAACTAAACCTATTAACCCCTAAACCACAGTTCCCAAACATTTCCAACACAAACTAAACCTATTAACCCCTAAACCGCAGTTCCCAAACATCGCCAACACTAACTAAACCTATTAACCCCTAAACTGCAGTACACCCACATCGCCAACACTAACTAAACCTATTAACCCCTAAATCGCCGGCCCCCACATCCCAGCAACCTAAATTAACCCCTAAAACCTAACACCCCCTAACTTTAACATAATCAAAATACACCTAAATTAAAGTTACAATTATTAACTAACTACCTATTTAAAAATAAATTCAAACTTACCTGTGAAATAAAAATAAAACCTAAGCTAGCTACAATATAACTATTTACTACTTAGTTAAAATAAATAAAAACTTACCTGTGAAATAAAAATAAAACCTAAGCTTAAACTAAAAACACCTAACATTACAAAAACTAAAAATCCTAACATTACAAAATTAAAAAACCTAACATTACAAAAATAAAAAAACCTAGCATTACAAAAATAAAAAAACCTAACATTACAAAAATAAAAAAACCTAACATTACAAAAATAAAAAACCTAACATTACAAAAATAAAAAACCTAACATTACAAAAATAAAAAACCTAACATTACAAAAATAAAAAAACCTAACATTACAAAAATAAAAAAACCTAACATTACAAAAATAAAAAACCTAACATTACAAAAATAAAAAACCTAACATTACAAAAATAAAAAAACCTAACATTACAAAAATAAAAAAACCTAACATTACAAAAAAAAATTAAAACTACAATTACAAAAAATAAAAAACTACCATTACAAAAAATAACAAACAAAATTATACAAAATAATAAAAATTATTCCTATTCTAATACCCCCCCAAAAAAAAAAATATTCTATATATAAACTACCAAGGGCCTTAAAAGGGCCTTTTGTAGGGCATTGTCCTAAAGTTAACAGCTCTTTTGCAAACAAATAAAAACAAACACCCCCTAACATTACAAACCCCACCCCCCCCAAACCCACAAAATAAAAAAAAACCTAAGTAAAAAAAAACTAATCTACCCATTGCCCTGAAAAGGGCATTCAGCTCTTTCTCGTCCCATCAAAATAAAAAAAGCCGTAATCTAAAAAAAAAACACCCCAAAAAACACTAACCCCAAAATCGGTACTCACAGTTGCTGAAGTTCGGCTAAAGATCTTCATCCCAGCGGCAAAGCATCTTCATCCAGGCGGTTCCATCTGATTTTAACAGCCAACAGGATTTAAGCAGCTCTCATTCCTATTGGCTGATTCAAATCAACCAATAGGAATGAGAGCTGATTAAATCCTATTGACTGTTTAAATCAGCCAAAATATTTCGCTGGACTTTTTTAAAAAAAAATTTTAAATGGGGTATTAGAATAGGAATAATTTTTATTTGTATGGATAATTTCATTTGTTATTTTTTGTAATGGTAGTTATTTTTTATTTTTTGTAATTGTAGTTTTAATTTTTTTTGTAATGTTAGGTTTTTTATTTTTGTAATGTTAGGTTTTTTATTTTTAGTAATGATAGTTTATTTATTTTTGTAATGTTAGGTTTTATAGGGGGAAAGCTAAAGTTTTATTTTTATTTCACAGGTAAGTTTCTATTTATTTTAACTAGGCAGTTAATAAATAGTTATATTGTATCTAGCTTAGGTTTTATTTTTATTTCAGGTGTATTTATTTTTAAATAGGTAGTTAATAATTGTAACTTTAATGTAGGTCTATTTTAATTATGTTAAGGTTAGGGGGTGTTAGGTTTAGGGGTTAATACAGTTTAATTTAGGTTGTTGCAATGTGGGGGTGGGGGTTTAGGGGTTAATGGGTTTAGTTAGTGTTGGCGATGTCGGGGAACTGCGGTTTAGGGGTTAATAGGTTTAGATAGTGTCAGCGATGTTTGGGAACTATGGTTTAGGGGTAAATAGGTTTAGTTAGTGTCAGCGATGTCAGGGAACGGCAGTTTTGGGGTTAATAGGTTTAGTGTTGGCAATGTCGGGGAATAGCGGTGTAGGGGTTAATAGCTTTATTTAGTGTTGGCGATGTTGGGGGGGGGTGGTTTAGGGGTAAATAGGTTTAGGTAGTGTCGGCGATGTGGGTGTCAGCGGTGGTGGTTTTAGATCATTTTGTTTTGGCAATCGTTGACATATTAGTTATGTTAAATTAAATAGTTTTTTCACATCCTTTTGTTTTTTCGGATCCATTCTTTATTCATATGCATTATTCTATTCTAAACTTCAGAACAGAATAATGCATATGAATAAAGAATGGATCCAAAAAAAACAAACGGATCTGAAAAAACAATTTAACTTAACATTAACTAATTTGCCGAATTTTTTTTTTTTAAACTTTACTAAACTAATTTGCCGAAATGAAATTATTTATTTAACTAATGAAAACGAAACAAAACAATTTTTTTAGCGTTGCACATGTCTAGTTGGTTGTGTTACAGTAGAAGAGTGCCTGGTTGGGTGTGTAAGAGTAGGAGAGTACCTTGCTGGGTGTGTTAGAGTAGGAGAGTACCTTGTTGGGTGTTAGAGTAGGAGAGTACCTTGTTGGGTGTGTTAGAGTAGAAGAGTACCTTCTTGGGTGCGTTAGAGTAGGAGAGTACCTTGATGGGTGTGTTAGAGTAGGAGAGTACCTTGTTGGGTGTGTTAGAGTAGGAGAGTACCTTGTTGGGTGTTAGAGTAGGAGAGTACCTTGTTGGGTGTGTTAGAGTAGAAGAGTACCTTGTTGGGTGTGTTAGAGTAGGAGAGTACCTTGTTGGGTGTGTAAGAGAAGGAGAGTACCTTGTTGGGTGTGTAAGAGCAGGAGAGTACCTTGTTGGGTGTGTAAGAGAAGGAGAGTGCCTTGCTGGGTGTGTCAGAGTAGGAGAGTACCTTGTTGGGTGTGTAAGAGAAGGAGAGTACCTTGTTGGGTATGTAAGAGAAGGACAGTGCCTTGTCGGGTGTGTAAGAGTAGGAGAGTACCTTGTCGGTTGTGTAAGAGTAGGAGAGTACCTTGTTGGGTGTGTAAGAGAAGGAGAGTACCTTGATGGGAGTGTAAGAGAAGGAGAGTGCCTTGTTGGGTGTGTAAGAGTAGGAGAGTACCTTGTTGGGTGTGTAAGAGTAGGAGAGTACCTTGTTGGGTGTGTAAGAGTAGGAGAGTACCTTGTTGGGTGTGTAAGAGAAGGAGAGTACCTTGTTGGGAGTGTAAGAGAAGGAGAGTGCCTTGTTGGGTGTGTAAGAGTAGGAGAGTACCTTGTTGGGTGTGTAAGAGTAGGAGAGTACCTTGTTGGGTGTGTAAGAGTAGGAGAGTACCTTGTTGGGTGTGTAAGAGAAGGAGAGTACCTTATGAGGAATCGAAGAGTGGAAGAATGCCTGGTGTAGTAAATTTAAGAGTTGTTTAAAATCGTATGCTCTGTCTGAATCATGAAAGTTTAATTTTAAAGTTACTGTCATTTTAATTCAACTACTTTTCCTTCATGTTTTTTTCAGGGACAAAAATCTGTGTGTAAAATGCTGCTTTATATAGTGGATAGTGGAATAAATAATTAATTTGAGTTTAATGTTTCTTTTATTATGACATCAATAGTACAAGAGGAGTCTTTATATGTCAAGTTACATTTTCCAACTTTGGAAGGTTGGCTTGCATACTGTATAATGTAACAGCTCAATAAAATATTGCTGGAACCAAAGTGACACTTTATCAGATTACAGCACAATGCTCTACAGTTAAGATCTAGTATTCAAGGGGTTAATGAAAGGGTTTGAATTGTATACAGATCACAATACACCAGGAAGTGTGTTTCACAGCAAATAGTTTTCAGCTGAGAAGTCACTTGCCTAATAATAAATTGTGCAACTGAATGTTGACATAAAGGTTTTTAAACAATGGTCAATATAAAATATCTCCTGTAATAATTAAACACTTGGCATGAATGGCTACCTCAGATTGCATTTTATGTTATTTGTATATGTGTATTTTTACAGGTTAGTGGTGCAATAACGGGTTTTACAAGATAAACCAAGGGAGATAGATGTTTCTGAGGATTTGAGAATTTACCTGTTGAGCAATATCACAACTCCTCCGGTAAGTTTAATCACATCTGTTGTCAGACAATGGTTTCCTTTCAGTAAGTGTTGTAACATTACAGCAAATCCCCCATAAACCCAAGTTAAAGGAAGATAACTGGATTCCTATAAAAACACAGTAGTGCAGACACTTACTTGAAACATCTCCTTGTACAAGCTCTATGAACCAGGTAAATCATTTGTATTGTACATTGTATTTCAACTGGTTGCTAAAATCTAATGTATTTATTCTCCAAAGATGCATCTGTAATGATCCTACATACAATTACTGACTGCTTGGGGATTGCTTTTGATTTTTGACATTGACCACCAAAGGAAAATGTAATGTTACAGCCCTTACCAATTGCTCTTTGAGAGGGTGGCAAGTTTAGAGTCTCTCAATACACCTCCCTGTTGCCAAAACAGTTTTTTTTCCCCCTGGCAGTAAGTGAGTTAAATTGCTGCACCATGTGGAGAACTTGGTGGTCAGGGGCGGTTCTACAGGGGGGCCTACAGGGGCCAGTGCCCCTGTAAAAATGTCCCTGGCCCCCCTGAGCTGGCCACTGAGCTGACTGAAAAATACCGGACAAGATCAAGGCTATTTAGTCGCTTCCCTGTCCCTGAATCGCTGTCTAGTCAAAGCGTGGGGTTAACAAAGTGAAGTAAAACTTGAGCCCCCTCCACTTTCAGAGATGTGCTACTGTTCCCGGGTTGTTGTGGGGGCAGGGCATATTACAGCTGCAGTCTGCAGACAAGAGTTCCAGAAGTGTCACTGGTTGGTTTTGCAGACGTTCTCTCTAGCCTGTACACTGCAGAAGAGATGTAAGTCTGCCCTCTCACCTCCACAACTCTATAATGACTGCTGGAGTGTTTTCCTTATTTTTCTAATATATGTAAATAATTATTTGACACCATTTTCATTGAATGTGCTATCTGAACTATGTAGCACTAGTTAAGTGCATATTCTTCTTTTTTTATTTTTTTTAATTCTATTTAGTGTGTGTATGTATGTATGTATGTGTGTATGTATATATATGTGTGTGTGTGTATATGTGTATGGATATATGTGTGTGTGTATGTATGTGTGTGTATGTACTGTATGTATGTGTGTACATATATATATGTGTATGGATGTGTATGTATATGTGTGTGTGTATATGTATATATATATGTGTGTATATATATATATGTATATATGTGAATGGATGTGTGTATATATGTGTGTATGTATGTATGTATGTGTGTGTGTATATATATATATATATATATATATATATATACACATACACACACATATATATATATATATATATATATATCTCATTTTGTTTCCGTTTTTTAATGTGCCCCCATGATTAAACACTGGCCCCACCTTGGCCCCCCCAGTAAAATTTGTCTAGAACCGCCACTGTTGGTGGTAGAGGCTGTCTCACTGTTCTATCTGCTATCTAACTAGTTAGCTAACTGGGATGAAATAAGTGTGTGAGAGACTGGCTATATGAGGGTTAAATCACCACACCATGTAAAATACTTGTTAAAATAACGGTTAAATTACAGCACTGTGTGAAGAATTGATTATATGAGAGTTAAAGGGGTGTTAAAGGGATGTGAAACCCAGCTTTCAAATTTGCTTCATTGTCTTTTTATCCTTTGAGGGAGCAGCAAATGCATCACTGACAGTTAGCTGAAGACAGCAGTGAGCCAATGACAGTAGACCCAGATATGTTGCCACCAATCAGCAGCTAGCTCCTAGCTCCTGTGCCTATCTAGATATGATTTTCAACAAAGAATACCAAAAGAACAAAGCAAAGAAATGAATTTGAAAGTTGTTTAAAATGTTATGGTCTATTTGAATCGTGAAAGAAAAAATTAGGGTTTCATGTCCCTTTAAATCACTGCACCATGGGGCCAATTTATCAATGTCCGCCAGACATCGCTGAATGCCGACAGCGTATAACATTGCACAAGCTGTTCTGGTGAACTGCTTGTGCAATGCCGCCCCCTACAGATTTGCTGCCAGGCCGCTAGCAGGGAGTTTCAATCAACCTGATCGTATGAGATCGGGCGGTTTGATGTCCACAGCCTCAGAGGCAGCGAACGAGTTAAGGAACAGCGGTCTTAACACCACTGCTTCTTAACTCCTGTTTCTGGCGAGCCTAAAGGCACGCGCGAAAATAGGAGTATTTAGCCTCATTCATGCCATAATTAATCGGCCCCCATGTGTGAAATACTGGGTATGAAGGGGTTAAATCACTATCCCATTTTAAAGGAACATGAAACCCCAAATTTTTCTTGCATGGTTCACAGAATACAATTTTAAAAAAAGTTTCCAATTTACTTCTATTATCAAATTTGCTTTGTTCTCGTGTTATTCTTTGTTGAAGAGATCCCTAGGTAGGCAGTGTGCACATGCCTGAAGCACTACATGACAGGAAATAGTGCTGCCATCTAGTGCTCTTGCTAATGTATAACATTGTTCTAAAACTGCTGCCATCTAGTGCTCCTGCTAATGTATAACATTGTTATAAAACTGCTGCCATCTAGTGCTCTTGTAAATGTATAACAGTGTTATAAATCTGCTGCCATGTAGTGCTCTTGCTAATGTATAACAGTGTTATAAAACTGCTACCATCTAGTGCTCTTGCTAATGTATAACATTGTTATAAAACTGCTGCCATTTAGTGCTCTTGCAAATGTATAACATTGTTATAAAACTGCTGCCATCTAGTGCTCTTGCTAATGTATAACATTGTTATAAAACTGCTGCTATCTAGTGCTCTTGCTAATGTATAACATTATTATAAAGCTGCTGCAATCTAGTGCTCGTGCTAATGTATAACATTATTATAAAAAACTGCTGCCATCTACGCTCTTGCTAACGTGTAACATTGTTATAAAACTGCTGCCATCTAGTGCTCTTGCTAATGTGTAACATTGTTATAAAACTGCTGCCATCTAGTGCTCTTGCTAATGTATAACATTATTATAAAACTGCTGCTATCTAGTGCTCTTGCTAATGTGTAACATTGTTATAAAACTGCTGCCATCTAGTGGTCTTGCTAATGTATAACATTGTTATAAAACTGCTGCCATCTAGTGTTCTTGCTAATGTATAACATTATTATAAAACTGCTGCTATCTAGTGCTCTTGCTAATGTATAACATTGTTATAAATCTGCTGCCATTTAGTGCTCTTGCTAATGTATAACATTGTTATAAAACTGCTGCCATCTAGTGCTCTTGCTAATGTATAACATTGTTATAAAACTGCTGCCATCTAGTGCTCTTGCTAATGTATAACATTGTTATAAAACTGCAGTCATCTAGTGCTCTTGCTAATGTATAACATTGTTATAAAACTGCTGCCATCTAGTGCTCTTGCTAATGTATAACATTGTTATAAAACTGCTGCCATCTAGTGCTCCTGCTAATGTATAACATTGTTATAAAACTGCCATCTAGTGCTCCTGCTGATGTATAACATTGTTATTAAACTGCTGCCATCTAGTGCTCTTGCTAATCTATAACATTGTTATAAAACTGCTGCCATCTAGTGCTCTTGCTAATGTATAACATTGTTATAAAACTGCTGCCATCTAGTGCTTCTGCTAATGTATAACATTGTTATAAAACTGCTGCCATCTAGTGCGCTTGCTAATGTATGACATTATTATAAAACTGCTGCCATCTAGTGCTCTTGCTAATGTATAACATTATTATAAAACTGCTGCCATCTAGTGCTCTTGCTAATCTATAACATTGTTATAAAACTGCTGCCATCTAGTGCTCCTGCATATGTATAACATTATTATAAAACTGCTGTCATCTAGTGCTCTTGCTAATGTATAACATTGTTATAAAACTGCTGCCATCTAGTGCTCTTGCTAATGTATAACATTGTTATAAAACTGCTGCCATCTAGTGCTCTTGCTAATGTATAACATTGTTATAAAACTGCTGCCATCTAGTGCTCTTGCTAATGTATAACATTATTATAAACTGATGCCATCTACTGCTCTTGCTAATGTATAACATTGTTATAAAACTGCTGCCATCTAGTGCTTCTGCTAATGTATAACATTGTTATAAAACTGCTGCCTTCTAGTGCTCTTGCTAATGTATAACATTGTTATAAAACTGCTGCCATCTAGTGCTCCTGCATATGTATAACATTATTATAAAAATGCTGCCATCTAGTGCTCTTGCTAATGTATAACATTGTTATAAAACTGCTGCCATCTAGTGCTCTTGCTAATGTATAACATTGTTATAAAACTGCTGCCATCTAGTGCTCTTGCTAATGTATAACATTGTTATAAAACTGCTGCCATCTAGTGCTCTTGCTAATGTATAACATTGTTATAAAACTGCTGCCATCTAGTGCTCTTGCTAATGTATAACATTATTATAAAACTGCTGCTACCTACTGCTCTTGCTAATGTATAACATTGTTATAAAACTGCTGCAATCTAGTGCTCCTGCTAATGTATAACATTATTATAAAACTGCTGCCATCTAATGCTCTTGCTAATGTATAACATTGTTATAAAACTGCTGCCATCTAGTGCTCCTGCTAATGTATAACATTATTATAAAACTGCTGCCATCTAGTGCTCTTGCTAATGTATAACATTATTATAACACTGCTGCCATCTAGTACTCTTGCTAATGTATAACATTGTTATAAAACTGCTGTCATCTAGTGCTCTTGCTAATGTATAACATTATTATAACACTGCTGCCATCTAGTGCTCTTGCTAATGTATAACATTGTTATAAAAATGCTGCCATCTAGTGCTCTTGCTAATGTATAACATTGTTATAAAACTGCTACCATCTAGTGCTCTTGCTAATGTATAACATTGTTATAAAACTGCTGCCATCTAGTGCTCTTGCTAATGTATAACAGTTATAAAACTGCTGCCATCTAGTGCTCTTGCTAATGTATAACATTGTTATAAAACTGCTGCCATCTAGTGCTCTTGCTAATGTATAACATTGTTATAAAACTGCTGCCATCCAGTGCTCTTGCTAATGTATAACATTATTATAAAACTGCTGCCATCTAGTGCTCTTGCTAATGTATAACATTGTTATAAAACTGCTGCCATCTAGTGCTCTTGCTAATGTATAACATTGTTATAAAACTGCTGCCATCTAGTGCTCTTGCTAATGTATAACATTATTATAAAACTGCTGCCATCTAGTGCTCTTGCTAATGTATAACATTGTTATAAAACTGTTGCCATCTAGTGCTCCTGCTAATGTATAACATTATTATAAATCTGCTGCCATCTAGTGCTCTTGCTAATGTATAACATTGTTACAAAACTGCTGCCATGTAGTGCTCTTGCTAATGTATAACATTGTTATAAAACTGCTGCCATCTAGTGCTCTTGCTAATGTATAACATTATTATAAAACTGCTGCCATCTAGTGCTCTTGCTAATGTATAACATTATTATAAAACTGCTGCCATCTAGTGCTCTTGCTAATGTATAACATTGTTATAAAACTGCTGCCATCTAGTGCTCTTGCTAATGTATAACATTATTATAAAACTGCTGCCATCTAGTGCTCTTGCTAATGTATAACATTATTATAAAACTGCTGCCATCTAGTGCTCTTGCTAATGTATAACATTGTTATAAAACTGCTGCCATCTAGTGCTCTTGCTAATGTATAACATTGCTATAAAACTGCTGCCATCTAGTGCTCTTGCTAATGTATAACATTGTTGCAAAACTGCTGCCATATAGTACTGCAGAAACGTGCACACTCCTGAACTTAGCTTCCTGCTTTTTAACAAAGGATAACAAAAAACAAAGAAAATATGATAATAGAAGTCAATTGGAAATATGTTTAAAATTGTATTCTCTATCTGAATAATGAAAGTTTCATTGTTATGTCCCTGTTATGCAGGAAATCAGTATCAGCATGTTATTTATATTACCTTTTATAAATCTTGTTGTTGTTTTATATTTCAACTTATTTCTTTTTTTTTGTTTACAGAACTCACAAGAAGACAAAAACAAGGAAAGAGAGAGACGCGTTCCATCAGATCTGGCAGGTCTCACTGTGACATATTATAGAGAGATAGACAGACGCACAGACATACAAGACTGGAACAAATATGCAGGTAAGCCAGGGATTTGATGTGAGATCTGTGCACAATAACAAGAGGCAAGTTCAACAAAAGTTTTGGGCCAGATAACAAGTGGAGCGCTAACAGTTGCACACAAGGGATATCGAGTATATTGCGGCTGTTTGTACACACAGGATGTAGCGCACATATTACAAGTTGAAAGAAAACGCAATTGATTGAGCGCAATTTAATTTAACGTGCGCCGGGATATTGCGACCTCTGAGCTTGGGTTTCATGAAACAAAAAGTGTCCCAAAAAACCTCAAAAATACATTTAAAAGTACAGTCACACTCATGTTAACACTGTCTATAAAAATGATTAAACAAATGATTGCACACATATGTATTTATGTGTATATTTGTCTGTAAATACAGATAAACACATAAAATACATATGTACACTTGTATAGACACATATATATAAGTGCATTGGAACCCTTTGCAGTCAAGTAGATGAAAACTTGTTAAAGCATATTCATGCAATATTTATAAATGTAACTGTATTTACAGTAAATATTTCACATTCAATGTTGTGCACAAAGCAGAATATGTTCTATGTATCTTTAAATAGATATTTATATTTATATCTGTATATACAGTACCTATATAGAAAAAGCTTACTTCTAGCGAAGGTAGCACACGAGCAGAAGAGATAAATACCGCACCACTTGTAATATGGCTATGGGACTAACGCAGCAGAAGTGGGAGACAAATATTACCAGGACAGTCTAGTAAAGAAGGTGAACCTCTCAACTGACAGCACCTTCAGTTTGTGAGCTATTAATGCTCCAGCTATTGATGTGCTTTAAGCAAAGTTGTTAAACACATAGTTAAAGTCCCAGAGCTGAACAAAACGGGTGACTGCTGCTGGCGATTGTTTCACAGTCCATGTCCACTTGGGCCCTTTAAGGGACATAAACCCCATTTTTTTCTTTCATGATTCAGATAAAACCTACAATTTTTTTAATTCCTTTATCACATTTTCTTAGTTTTCTTGTTATCCTTTGTTGAAAAGCAGGGAGGTAATTTCAGGAGTGTGTCTGCAGCACTGTATGTCAGTAGTTTTGCAACAATGGTATACAAGAGCAATAGATGGCAGCACTATGTCCTGTCATGTAATTCCCCAGATATGTGCACGCTACCTACCTAGATATCTCTTCAACTAAGGGTAGCATGAGACCAAAGTAAATTTCATAATAGAAGTAAATTGGAAACTTTAAAAAACAAAAATTATTCTCTATATGAATCATAAAAGAAACATTTTGGGTTTCATGTCCCTTTAATCTATGTGTTAATGTGGCAGTAAAACACACAGAACTACATGGTCTAATAAAATACAGCGTGCATTTGTTTTCAGTGGAATGTCCCTTTAAATTACAAACACAAGCAAGATAAGTAAGAATCTCTCAGTTTTATTACTGTATTTATTGGAGAGATAGACAAACATACAACAATAATGTAATATCCTCTTCTCCAATCAGAAGCTGCCAGTGTTTCTTGCGCTTTTTTTGTCCCTGAGATGTGATTCTGCAACCCCAGACCTGACACCAAAAAACCAAGATAACAGTGAGTATAAATTTCCTAGAAGCCATTCAAACCCTTAGTAGTCTTAAAATCCCCCAATACTGCATACAATACCTGACCCTGTTTCAAACAACACTTGGTGAACAAGGCTAAAAAAGCTATAATTTTTTTCTCATGAAATGCTCATAGAAAATCCATCTTGGCTTTAAAATATGAGCTAATTTCCTTAAAATATTACCTTGTGATACATGTGAGACGTGTGTGTGTGTGACTGGGCATGTGATACATATGAGACGTGTGTGTGTGATAGGGCATGTGATACATATGAGACGTGTGTGTGTGTGACTGGGCATGTGATACATGAGACGTGTGTGTGTGACAGGGCATGTGATACATATGAGACGTGTGTGTGACTGGGCATGTGATACATATGAGACGTGTGTGTGACTGGGCATGTGATACATATGAGACGTGTGTGTGTGTGACTGGGCATGTGATACATGTGAGACGTGTGTGTGACAGGGCATGTGATACATATGAGACGTGTGTGTGTGACAGGGCATGTGATACATATGAGACGTGTGTGTGACAGGGCATGTGATACATATGAGACGTGTGTGTGACAGGGCATGTGATACATATGAGACGTGTGTGTGACTGGGCATGTGATACATATGAGACGTGTGTGTGACAGGGCATGTGATACATATGAGACGTGTGTGTGACTGGGCATGTGATACATAGGAGACGTGTGTGACAGGGCATGTGATACATATGAGACTTGTGTGTGACTGGGCATGTGATACATATGAGACGTGTGTGTGTGTGACTGGGCATGTGATACATGTGAGACGTGTGTGTGTGATAGGGCATGTGATACATATGAGACGTGTGTGTGACAGGGCATGTGATACATATGAGACGTGTGTGTGTGACAGGGCATGTGATACATATGAGACGTGTGTGTGTTACAGGGCATGTGATACATATGAGACGTGTGTGTGTGACAGGGCATGTGATACATATGAGACGTGTGTGTGTTACAGGGCATGTGATACATATGAGACGTGTGTGTGACTGGGCATGTGATACATATGAGACGTGTGTGACAGGGCATGTGATACATATGAGACGTGTGTGTGACAGGGCATGTGATACATATGAGACGTGTGTGTGACAGGGCATGTGATACATATGAGACGTGTGTGTGTGACTGGGCATGTGATACATGTGAGACGTGTGTGTGACAGGGCATGTGATACATATGAGACGTGTGTGTGACTGGGCATGTGATACATATGAGACGTGTGTGTGACTGGGCATGTGATACATATGAGACGTGTGTGTGACTGGGCATGTGATACATATGAGACGTGTGTGTGACTGGGCATGTGATACATATGAGACGTGTGTGTGACTGGGCATGTGATACATATGAGACGTGTGTGTGACTGGGCATGTGATACATATGATACGTGTGTGTGTGTGACTGGGCATGTGATACATATGAGACGTGTGTGTGACTGGGCATGTGATACATATGAGACGTGTGTGTGACTGGGCATGTGATACATATGAGACGTGTGTGTGTGTGACAGGGCATGTGATACATATGAGACGTGTGTGTGTGACAGGGCATGTGATACATATGAGATGTGTGTGTGACTGGGCATGTGATACATATGAGACGTGTGTGTGACAGGGCATGTGATACATATGAGACGTGTGTGTGACTGGGCATGTGATACATATGAGATGTGTGTGTGTGACAGGGCATGTGATACATATGAGATGTGTGTGTGTGACTGGGCATGTGATACATATGAGACGTGTGTGTGACTGGGCATGTGATACATATGAGACGTGTGTGTGACAGGGCATGTGATACATATGAGACGTGTGTGTGACAGGGCATGTGATACATATGAGATGTGTGTGTGTGATAGGGCATGTGATACATATGAGACGTGTGTGTGTGACTGGGCATGTGATACATATGAGACGTGTGTGTGACTGGGCATGTGATACATATGAGACGTGTGTGTGTGACTGGGCATGTGATACATATGAGACGTGTGTGTGACAGGGCATGTGATACATATGAGACGTGTGTGTGACAGGGCATGTGATACATATGAGACGTGTGTGTGACTGGGCATGTGATACATATGAGACGTGTGTGTGATAGGGCATGTGATACATATGAGACGTGTGTGTGACAGGGCATGTGATACATATGAGATGTGTGTGTGTGACAGGGCATGTGATACATATGAGATGTGTGTGTGTGACAGGGCATGTGATACATATGAGACGTGTGTGTGTGTGTGACTGGGCATGTGATACATATGAGACGTGTGTGTGTGACTGGGCATGTGATACATATGAGATGTGTGTGTGTGACAGGGCATGTGATACATATGAGACGTGTGTGTGACAGGGCATGTGATACATATGAGATGTGTGTGTGTGTGACAGGGCATGTGATACATATGAGACATGTGTGTGTGTGTGTGTGTGTGACTGGGCATTTGATACATATGAGACGTGTGTGTGACTGGGCATGTGATACATATGAGACGTGTGTGTGACAGGGCATGTGATACATATGAGATGTGTGTGTGTGTGTGACAGGGCATGTGATACATATGAGACGTGTGTGTGTGTGTGTGACTGGGCATGTGATACATATGAGACGTGTGTGTGACTGGGCATGTGATACATATGAGACGTGTGTGTGACAGGGCATGTGATACATATGAGACGTGTGTGTGACTGGGCATGTGATACATATGAGACGTGTGTGTGACAGGGCATGTGATACATATGAGACGTGTGTGTGACTGGGCATGTGATACATATGAGACGTGTGTGTGACAGGGCATGTGATACATATGAGACGTGTGTGTGTGACAGGGCATGTGATACATATGAGACGTGTGTGTGACTGGGCATGTGATACATATGAGACGTGTGTGTGACAGGGCATGTGATACATATGAGACGTGTGTGTGTGACTGGGCATGTGATACATATGAGACGTGTGTGTGTGACAGGGCATGTGATACATATGAGACGTGTGTGTGACTGGGCATGTGATACATATGAGACGTGTGTGTGACTGGGCATGTGATACATATGAGACGTGTGTGTGTGTGACTGGGCATGTGATACATATGAGACGTGTGTGTGACTGGGCATGTGATACATATGAGACGTGTGTGTGATAGGGCATGTGATACATATGAGACGTGTGTGTGATAGGGCATGTGATACATATGAGACGTGTGTGTGTGATAGGGCATGTGATACATATGAGACGTGTGTGTGTGACAGGGCATGTGATACATATGAGACGTGTGTGTATGACTGGGCATGTGATACATATGAGACGTGTGTGTGACAGGGCATGTGATACATATGAGACGTGTGTGTGACTGGGCATGTGATACATATGAGATGTGTGTGTGTGACAGGGCATGTGATACATGTGAGACGTGTGTGTGTGACAGGGCATGTGATACATGTGAGACGTGTGTGTGTGACAGGGCATGTAATACATATGAGACGTGTGTGTGTGTGACAGGGCATGTGATACATATGAGACGTGTGTGTGACAGGGCATGTGATACATATGAGACGGGTGTGTGACTGGGCATGTGATACATATAAGACGTGTGTGTGACAGGGCATGTGATACATATAAGACGTGTGTGTGACAGGGCATGTGATACATGTGAGAAGTGTGTGTGACTGGGCATGTGATACATATGAGACGTGTGTGTGACTGGGCATGTGATACATATGAGACGTGTGTGTGACTGGGCATGTGATACATATGAGACGTGTGTGTGACAGGGCATGTGATACATATGAGACGTGTGTGTGACTGGGCATGTGATACATATGAGACGTGTGTGTGACAGGGCATGTGATACATATGAGACGTGTGTGTGACTGGGCATGTGATACATGTGAGATGTGTGTATGTGTGACAGGGCATGTGATACATATGAGACGTGTGTGTGACTGGGCATGTGATACATATGAGACGTGTGTGTGACAGGGCATGTGATACATATGAGACGTGTGTGTGATAGGGCATGTGATACATATGAGACATGTGTGTGACAGGGCATGTGGTACATATGAGACGTGTGTGTGTGACAGGGTATGTGATACATATGAGACGTGTGTGTGTGTGACAGGGCATGTGATACATATGAGACGTGTGTGTGATAGGGCATGTGATACATATGAGACGTGTGTGTGACAGGGCATGTGATACATATGAGACGTGTGTGTGACAGGGCATGTGATACATATGAGACGTGTGTGTGACTGGGCATGTGATACATATGAGACGTGTGTGTGACAGGGCATGTGATACATATGAGACGTGTGTGTGACAGGGCATGTGATACATATGAGACGTGTGTGTGACTGGGCATGTGATACATATGAGATGTGTGTGTGACAGGGCATGTGATACATATGAGACGTATGTGTGACAGGGCATGTGATACATATGAGACGTGTGTGTGTGTGACAGGGCATGTGAGACGTGTGTGTGTGTGACAGGGCATGTGAGACGTGTGTGTGTGTGACAGGGCATGTGATACATATGAGACGTGTGTGTGATAGGGCATGTGATACATATGAGACGTGTGTGTGACTGGGCATGTGATACATGTGAGACGTGTGTGTGACTGGGCATGTGATACATGTGAGACGTGTGTGTGATAGGGCATGTGATACATATGAGACGTGTGTGTGATAGGGCATGTGATACATATGAGACGTGTGTGTGATAGGGCATGTGATACATATGAGACGTGTGTGTGACAGGGCATGTGATACATATGAGACGTGTGTGTGATAGGGCATGTGATACATATGAGACGTGTGTGTGACTGGGCATGTGATACATATGAGATGTGTGTGATAGGGCATGTGATACATATGAGACGTGTGTGTGATAGGGCATGTGATACATATGAGACGTGTGTGTGACAGGGCATGTGATACATGTGAGATGTGTGTGTGTGTGTGACAGGGCATGTGATACATATGAGACGTGTGTGTGACAGGGCATGTGATACATATGAGACGTGTGTGTGACTGGGCATGTGATACATATGAGACGTGTGTGTGACTGGGCATGTGATACATATGAGACGTGTGTGTGATAGGGCATGTGATACATATGAGACGTGTGTGTGTGACTGGGCATGTGATACATATGAGACGTGTGTGTATGACTGGGCATGTGATACATATGAGACGTGTGTGTGACTGGGCATGTGATACATATGAGACGTGTGTGTGACAGGGCATGTGATACATATGAGACGTGTGTGTGATAGGGCATGTGATACATATAAGACGTGTGTGTGACTGGGCATGTGATACATATGAGACGTGTGTGTGATAGGGCATGTGATACATATGAGACGTGTGTGTGTGACTGGGCATGTGATACATATGAGACGTGTGTGTATGACTGGGCATGTGATACATATGAGACGTGTGTGACTGGGCATGTGATACATATGAGACGTGTGTGTGACAGGGCATGTGATACATATGAGACGTGTGTGTGACAGGGCATGTGATACATATGAGACGTGTGTGTGACAGGGCATGTGATACATATGAGACGTGTGTGTATGACTGGGCATGTGATACATATGAGACGTGTGTGTGACTGGGCATGTGATACATATGAGACGTGTGTGTGACAGGGCATGTGATACATATGAGACGTGTGTGTGACAGGGCATGTGATACATATGAGACGTGTGTGTGTGTGACTGGGCATGTGATACATATGAGACGTGTGTGTGATAGGGCATGTGATACATATGAGACGTGTGTGTGATAGGGCATGTGATACATATGAGACGTGTGTGTGACTGGGCATGTGATACATATGAGACGTGTGTGTGTGTGGGCATGTGATACATATGAGACATGTGTGTGACTGGGCATGTGATACATATAAGACGTGTGTGTGACTGGGCATGTGATACATATGAGACGTGTGTGTGTGATAGGGCATGTGATACATATAAGACGTGTGTGTGACTGGGCATGTGATACATATGAGACGTGTGTGTGATAGGGCATGTGATACATATGAGACGTGTGTGTGTGACTGGGCATGTGATACATATGAGACGTGTGTGTGTGATAGGGCATGTGATACATATGAGACGTGTGTGTGACTGGGCATGTCATTGCACATAGCATGAGACCCAGAGAGATAACATTTCTCATTCCTCCTCCAGTCAGGGTCTGTATGGATTCCTGTTACCCCCACGACTGCTCGGATGTGTACAGAACACAGGGACTGACAACGGATGGGGTGTACCTGATATACCCCTCTGGAACTAACTCTCCTGCAGTACCTGTCTACTGTGACATGACTAGCCCAGGAGGACCATGGACTGTAAGTGACCATCTTTAATGGACATGAAGCCCAAATGTTTCCTTTGTGATTCAGATGGAGCAGCAATTTTAGAAAACTTTCCAATTTATTTCTATTATCTAATTTGTTTTGTTCTCTTTGTATCCTGTTGAAATGAATACCTAGGTAGGCTCAAAAGCTGCTTATTGGTGGCTGCACATATATGCAACTTGTCATTGGCTTTCAACTATCTCCCAGTCGTGCATTACTGCTCTTCATCAAAAGATACAAAGAGAATGGAACAAATAATAGAAGTAAATTAGAAAGTCGCTATCTAAATAATGAAAGGAAGATGTTGGGTTTCCTGTCCCATTAAGGGTTTGGATAGCTGTGTAACGTGTCTAAATCATTCCATCTGTCACTTTGTGCCTACGCTATCTAGCCATGTGTCTAAAAGCCCTGACTATGAATAACCCTGGCACTAACCAATAACTTCTCTCTCACCTAGATTACAGGTTTTGCGCTATAGAGGGTGTGAAAAGAAGTTGCGTTTTTTCACCCCCCATAGCGCTGACATTACAAGATTTAACAACAAGCCGCCTTGTGCGTGCGATATGGTTGCGTTGAGCTCTATAACGCACAAAATAAAAGCACTGCTTTGACGTGCTCGTGCACGCGATCCCTATAGACATCAATGAGGAGAAAGTGTTAGAAAAAAAACTAATGCCTGCGATCGAGGAATGAAAAGCTCCGTAACGCAGCCCCATTGATGTCTATGAGGAAAAAAAAGTTACATTTAAACCTAATACCCTAACATAAACCCCACGTCTAAACATCCCTAATCTGCTGCCCCTGACATCGCCAACACCTAGATAAACGTATTAACCCCTAATCTGCCACTCCAGATATCACCGCCACTATAATAAGGTTATTAACCCCTATTCCCCCGCACCCCAACATCGCCCGCACTATAATAAAGATATTAACCCCTATTATGCAACTCTCCAACATCGCCACCACTAAAGTTATTAACCCCTAAACCTCTGGCCTCCCACATCACTACCACTAAATAAACCTATTAACCCCTAAACCGCCAGTCCCCCACATCGCAACAACCTAAATTAAACTATATTAACCCCTAAACCTAACCCTAAAACCCCCTAATGTGAACATAATTAAAATAGATCTAAATTAAAGTTACAATTATTAACTAAATAATACCTATTTAAACTAAAAACAAACTTTCCTGTGAAATAAAAAATAAAACCTAAACTAGCTACAATATAACTAATATTTATATTGTATCTAGCTTAGGTTTTTATTTCACAGGAAAGTTTGTATTTATTTTACCTAGGTAGACTAGTTAGTAAATAGTTATTAACTATTTACTAACTACCTAGTTAAAATAAATACAAACTTACCTGTGAAATAAAACCTAAGCTGCCTTACACTAAAACCTAACACTACAAAAATAAAAAAACCTACCATTACAATCTACCCCGTTTAAAAAAAAAAACAAAAAAAACACCCCAAAATAAAAAACCTTAATCTATAATAAACTACCAAGGGCCCTTAAAATGACCTTTTATGGGCCATTAAAAGGGCCTTTTGTAGGGTATTGCCCTAAAGAAATCAGCTCTTTTGCTTAAAAAAAAACATCCCCTAACAGTATAAAAACCTCCACCCCCTAAACCCACAAAATAAAAAAAAAAGTTAAACCTAATCTACCCATTGCCCTGAAAATGGCATTTGTATGGGCATTTCCCTTAAAAGTACATTCAGCTCTTTTGCTGCCCAATAAAAATAAAAAATGGCTATTCTAAAAAAAAAAACACCCCAAAAAGAAAATAAATTAACACAAAATAACAAACTAATTATACAAAATAATAAAAATGATTCCTATTCTAATACCCGTTTAAAAAAAAAAACACCCAAAAATAAAAGAACCCTAATCTATAATAAACTACCAATAGCCCTTAAAGGGGCCTTTTGTAGGACATTGCCCTAAAGAAAACATCTCTTTTGCTACAAAATAAAAACAAAGACCCCCTAACATCACAAACCCCCACCCCCCAAACCCACAAAATAAAAAAAACTAACTAAAAAGACCTAATCTACCCATTGCCCTGAAAAGGGCATTTGTATGGGCATTGCCCTTAAAATGGCATTCAGCTCTTTTACTGCCCTTAAAAGGGCATTCAGCTCTTTTAGAATTGCCCAATAGCCCTAATCTAAAAAAAAAAACACCCCCAAAAAAACTTAAAAAAACCTAACACTAACCCCTCTTTAGGTACTCACAGTTGCTGATGTCCGGCTTGAACGATCTTCATCCCAGCAGCTCCATCTTTATCCATCGAGGGACCGGCATCTTCTTCATCCCTGCGGAGGCGGATCGGTCGATGCGGAGGTCCAGGCGAAGGTCCAAGGCGGAGGTCCATCGATCCGACGTGGAGGTCCTCTTCATGCGATCGCCCCGGCCACACACTGAGGATTCAAATGCAAGGTACTCTTTTTATACTGGGGGTACCATTGCATTCCTATTGGCTGAAAAAATGAAATCAGCCAATAGGAATTAGAGCTGCTGCTAAAATCCTATTGGCTGTTCAAATCACCCAATAGGATTTAAGCAGCTCTCATTCCTATTGGCTGTTTCAAATCTTCAGTAACTGTGAGTACCTAAAGAGGGGTTAGTGTTAGGGGGTTTTTTTTAAGTTTTTTTTTTTTTTTTTTTTTTTTTAGATTAGGGCTATTGGGCAATTCTAAAAGAGCTGAATGCCCTTTAAAGGGCAGTAATAGAGCTGAATGCCCTTTTAAGGGCAGTGAAAGAGCTGAATGCCCTTTTAAGGGCAGAAATAGAGCTGAATGCCCTTTTAAGGGTAATGCCTATACAAATGCCCTTTTCAGGGCAATAGGTAGCTTAGTTTTTTTTAGAGTTAGGTTTTTTATTTTGGGGGGTTGATTGGGTGGTGGGTTTTACTGTTGGGGCGTCTTTGTATTTTTTTTTTCAGGTAAAAGAGCTGATTTCTTTAGGGCAATGCCCTACAAAAGACCTTTTTAAGGGCTATTGGTAGTTTATTGTAGGCTAGGGGGTGTTTTTATTTTGGGGGGCTTTTTTATTTTTATAGGGCTTTTAGATTAGGTGTAATTGTTTTTATTTTGGATAATTTCGTTTATTTTTCATAATTTAGTGTTTGTTATTTTTTAGTAATTGTAGATTTGATTTTTTTAGTAGTGTTAGTTTTTTTTAATGAGTAATCCTATATAATAAAAGGCCAAGTGTGTTTGTCCGAAGCTGTCATGCGCAGTAGAGACTGCGTGCGAGGACAAACACACCTGGCCTGGCGTGTGGTGGAGTGGGCGTGGCCGGGTGGGTGAGATGTGGGCGGGGCCTGGACATGACACAGGTACAAGGAGTATGATTAAAAGATACAACACTCTAACTCTCATAAGCTAATCCCAAAGAAGATGGACCAACCTCAAAAGTCCACCCACAAACTATGCAAAGTAAAATGGAGTGGTGGGATAGCGCTAAAAAAGCTGAGAGGGATAATATACTGCTATAATACATTATTAGACCCTTGGATATTGTACCCAACATTATCAATTTTAATTACATTTCCCTCTCAGCTTTTTTAGTGCTATCCCACCACTCCATTTTACTTTCCCTGGACATGACGCAGACAGGGCTGGGCGTGACGTGGGTAGGGCTGGACATGGCGTGGGTGGGGCCGGGTGTGGCGCAGGCGGGGCTGGGTAGGGCTAGATGCTGGGCCGACAGAGAGCTCTAAAGAGGGGGGATAGAGGGAGAGAGACAGCAAAATAGAGGGTGAGAGAGACAGCAAAAGAGAGGGGGGGAGAGCACAAAAAAGAGGGGGGAGAGAGCACAAAAGGGAGGGGGGAGAGAGCACAAAAGAGAGGGGGGGGGGGGAGAGCAGAAAAGAGAGGGGGAGAGAGCAGAAAAGAGAGGGGGAGATTGCACAAAAGAGAGGGGGAGAGAGCACAAAAGAAAGGGGGGAGAGAGCACAAAAGAGAAGGGGGAGAGAGCAAAAAAGAGAGGGGAAGAGAGCACAAAAGAGAGGGGGGAGAGAGCACAAAAGAGAGGGGGGAGAGAGCACAAAAGAGAGGGGGGAGAGAGCACAAAAGAGAGGGGGGAGAGAGCACAAAAGAGAGGGGGGAGAGAGCACAAAAGAGAGGGGGAAGAGAGCACAAAAGAGGGGGGAGAGAGCACAAAAGAGAGGAGGAGAGAGCACAAAAGAGAGGGGGAGAGAGAGCAAAAAAGAGGGAGAGGGACAGCAAATGAGAGGAGAGGGAGAGCAAATGAGAGGAGAGAGAGAGCAAATGAGAGGAGAGAGAGCAAACAAGAGGGGGAAGAGAGAGAGCAAAAGAGAGGGGGGGAGAGAGTGCAAAAGAGGGAGAGAGACAGCAAATGAGGGGGGGAGAGAGCAAAAGAGAGGGGGGAGAGAGAGTAAAAGAGAGGGGGGAGAGAGCAAAAGAGAGGGGGGGAGAGAGAGAGCAAAAGAGAGGGGGGAGAGAGAGAGCAAAAGAGAGGGGGAGAGAGCAAAAGAGAGGGGGGAGAGAGAGTAAAAGAGAGGGGGGATAGAGAGAGAGCAAGGGGTGGGACCGCTGTACTGCAAAAAATGGCCCTTGTACACAGGATTTAGGACTAGTTTACTATATTTAATTTGTAGTTATTTTAATTTTAGTCTAATAGTTATGTTAGGTTAATTAATACAGGCAGTTCAGGGTTACAGACATCCGACTTAAGTACAACTCGTACTTACAAACAGAGAAAATAGAGCTTTATCGACAATCCTTCTTTCCAGGATAATCCAAATTACTGAAAATCGAATTGTCACAAGGACAGAAAGTGATGTGAAATTTTCTGAACAGGGGCACAGATAGCAAAACAAACTTTATCCTATGCTATCCAAAACAAAAAAAAAATGTTTGGCTAGAGTTTCACCTAAAAAAAGTGCCTGTTCCAACTTACATACAAATTCAACTTAAGAACAAACCTACAGAACCTATCTTGTTCGTAACCTGGGGACTTTTTTTTAATTTCCCAGCTAAGTTTTTATTTAATTTAAGATAGGGATCTTGTAATTTAAATGTAAAGTTAGGGGGTTGTTAGGTTTAGGGGTTAATAGTTTAATTTAGTTTTTGGCAATGTGGGGGGCTGGTGGTTTAGGGGTTAATAGGTTTATTTAGTGGTAGTGATGTGGGAGGCCAGAGGTTTAGGGTTTAATAACTTTATTTAGTGTTGGCGCTGTCGGGGAGCGGCGGAATAGGGGTTAATATCTTTATTATAGTGTGGGCAATGTTGGGTGCGGGGGAATGGGGGTTAATAACTTTGGTATAGTGGCGGCGATGTCGGGAGCGGCAGATTAGGGGTTAATATCTTTAATATAGTGTTTGCGATGCGGGAGTGCCTTGGTTTAGTGGTTAGTAGGTAGTTTATGGGTGTTAGTGTACTGTGTAACACTATAGTAATGAGTTTTATGTAACCGTTTTTTTTGCATAAAACTCATAACTACTGCTCTCAGATGGCGGTACGGATCTTGTCGTTATAGGGTGTAAAGCAAGCTTTTTAGCTTGTAATGGCCGCGCTATGGGAATCTCATGCAAAAAACGAATTTTTTTCGAGGGCGGGACTGACGTTGCGTTACAGGCTAAAAGGCTTTCAGTACAGCTATACCTACAAGACTCGTAATGGCTGTGTTGCTGTTTTAACGCTGAAATGGCCATTTTTTCAGCATTAAAACACGAACGCAAAACTCGTAATCTAGGTGTCTGTGAGCTGTTTCTTAAAGTGGTATCTTCTGCTCCTTGTATCCATATATATCTTCAGTTCTACATCTATACTAAAGATATATCTGCAATGTCCATGAAGGTATTTAATGTGCAATCTGCAAATCATAATGTCTTTTATTTACCCGTCTCTCACACTATAGGAAGGTGGCCCAAGTGCCCATCTCTTATTTCTGTGGCATCATTTATTCACATGACCTATGGTTTCTTCCAGGTATTTCAAAAGCGATTTAATGGTTCAGTAAACTTTTACCGTGGTTGGGAAGAATATAAATCTGGATTTGGACTTGCAGACGGGGAGTACTGGCTGGGTAATTATTGCAACCACCCAATTATGCTATCTTCACAAGTTCCTACATTTTATACAGGATTCTAGATCGCTACCCTTCCTTGCCCTGTACAATATGAGGGAAGCGCAACATGATATATATTCTACAGATATATTTACATTTTTTTAACCATTGTAGGATTGCAGAATATTCATCGTCTTCTGCAGAAAAAGTCCTATTATCTGAGAATTGACATGGAAGATTTTGAGAATGAGAAAAGATTTGTTACATATGGTACATTCTACATCTCACCTCTTGCAATATCTCCTGAGGAGGATGGGTACAGACTGCATATCAGCGGATTCAAGGAAGGCGATGAATTAAAACCGACAGGTACAACAATATTTACTTTCTATATGCACCAATATTTAGTGTTCACAATGAGAATCAATTATTCATATTTTATCATTTTTGTGCTGACTAAAGTGACATGGGATAGACCAGATCTAATAAAAAGATCTTTATTGGAAGAAAGCATGCCCCTATATAGCTTTTAATAACCAGTGATCTCTGTGGTAATAGGGATCACCTGGTGTTCATAATTGGGCATTTATTTGTGTAGAGGCTTGGGGGAGGCCCTATGTGCAGATAAAGGTTATTTAAAGGGACACTGAACCCAAATTTTTTTCTTTCGTGATTCAGATAGAGCATGCAATTTTAAGCAACTTTCTAATTTACTCACATTATCAATTTTTCTTCGTTCACTTGCTATCTTTATTTGGAAAAAAAGGCATCTAAGCTTTTTTTTATTGGTTCAGACTCTGGACAGCACTTTTTTATTGGTGGATAAATGTATCCACCAATCAGCAAGAACAACCCAGGTTGTTCACCAAAAATGGGCCGGCATCTAAACTTACATTCTTGCATTTCAAATAAAGATACCAAGAGAATGAAGACAAGTTGATAATAGGAGTAAATTAGAAAGTTGCTTACAATTGTATGCTCTATCTGAATCACGAAAGAAATAATTTGGGTTCAGTATCCCTTTAACTATATCCACATTTTTTTTATATGCGGATAACCTTTTCTTCTTTTAACAAGAGTTTAGAAAAAAAAACACACAATATTTTTTACAATTTTTTTTTATTAAACTTTTAATAAAATGATTAATTTTTTAACACATTTTGTTGCAGGGTTCTCACATGTTTATATAAATAAAGTAATGGTACAGTTTGAATGTGCTGGGACTGCTGAAAAAAACAACAACGTTTTTTGTCACTAACAATGATCTAAAGCGGGGCTTAATATGAGCAGCATCTTAAACTCCAAAACAGCTTAGCACAAGGGTGGAAATGGCTCAGCAGTTAAAGAGTTAAACTGGAGGTGATATTTGCAGTTCCTCCAATGGTGATGAGTCCCTGAGTCAGGAGTCTGCCTAACCCTGCACAATTGGGTGCTGCAGTGTTTGTGAGTTTAACGTTGTTCATTAAAACTAATCTGCCTTGAATTTTCGGGGCAACCTACATCATGTGACACAATGTGTGACTTGTTCTTGTCTTATTAAAAGAAAAAACTTCCCTAACATGTGAAAATAACACAAGCAATACGTTCCATAGCTCTAAAAAGGCTGATATATATATATATATATATATATAGTGTTTTTACAAACCATGTGTATGTGTGTGTATATATATATATATATATAGTGTTTTTACAAACCATGTGTATGTGTGTGTATATATATATATATATAGTGTTTTTACAAACCATGTGTATGTGTGTGTATATATATATATATAGTGTTTTTACAAACCATGCATATATATATATATATAGGGCGCAATCCGATATACGGCGTAGTTTTCGGCGCAAGCGAGGGAACCCGCGCCGCCCGTAGTTTCACCGGGCACATCGGGGTATTACATATACCCCGCCGGCAGTTGCTAAAGTGCCGTAAATCGGATAAACTAGCGATGTCCAGAAATCAGCGTAACTACAAATTTCTGGAGTCGCCAGTGACTTACGGCACTTTAGAAACTGCCTGCACCTAAAAAAAGTAACTAAAATATTAAATCTCCCATAACTGTCTAACACGCCTCCCAAAAATAAGCCCGACACGTATACCCCTATATC
Organism: Bombina bombina; assembly: GCF_027579735.1. NCBI lineage: Eukaryota > Metazoa > Chordata > Amphibia > Anura > Bombinatoridae > Bombina > Bombina bombina. Next base: position 30,403,103 of record NC_069509.1, read on the forward strand.
CGCAATCCCCCCTCTCACTCCTAATAATAAATGTATTAACCCCTAGACCCACAACGCAATAAGCCTAATTATTAACCCCTAAATCACCATAGCCCACACCGCAATAAACCTATCCTAGTATTATTACTGGAATAACATAAATCACAAGTGTGTGAATTATGTTAGAAAGGGTTATGCTTTTATACACTGTGTTAGAGTTGTCATCACATGTCAAAGAAATAGATTGCGTTATAAAATATAACTTTTATTTTTATTGATTAAAATAGACAGCTGATATTGTGTTGCTGTCCTCACTAGACTTGTTAAAAACACTTCTCCTTTAAGTTGGCAATTATTATTATTAATTCTTCAGTTGGTTTTCATCATCATCATCATCATCATCATCATCATCATCATAGGTATTGTAAAATATAACATTTAAAGCCTTAAAGAAGGATGTTCCGCGCCGGAGGTCTTCAAGATGGAGCCGTTCCTCATCGGATGGATGAAGATAGAAGATGCCGCTTGGATGAAGACGTCTGCCGGTCCGGATGTCCTCTTCTGCCCGGATAGGATGAAGACTTCTGCCGGTCTGGATGTCATCTTCTGGCCCATCGGATGAAGACTTTGGCCTGGCTGGGTAAAGACGGCTCAAGGTAGGGTGATCTTCAATGGGGTAGTGTTAGTTTTTTTTAAGGGGAGATCGGGTGGGTTTTAGAGTAGGGGTGTGTGGGTGGTGGGTTGTAATGTTGGGGGGGATTGTTCTTTTTTTACAGGTAAAAGAGCTGATTACTTTGGGGCAGTGCCCCGCAAAAGGCCCTTTTAAGGGCTATTTGTAATTTAGTTTAGGATAGGGAATTTTATTATTTTGGGGGCCTTTTTTATTTTATTAGGGGGCTTAGATTAGGTGTAATTAGTTTAAACTTCTTGTAATATTTTTTTATTTTTTGTAATTTAGTGGGGGGGGGTTGTACTATAGTTTAGTTTATTTAATTGTATTTTATTTTAGATAATTGTAGTTAATTTATTTAATTAATTTATTGATAATGTAGAGTTAGGTGTATTTGTAACTTAGGTTAGGATTTATTTTACAGGTAATTTTGTAATTTATTTTAACTAGGTAGCTATTAAATAGTTAATAACTATTTAATAGCTATTGTACCTAGTTAAAATAAATACAAAGTTGCCTGTCAAATAAATATAAACCCTAAAATAGCTACAATGTAATTATTAATTATATTGTAGCTATATTAGGGTTTATTTTATAGGTAAGTATATAGTTTTAAATAGGAATAATTTAGTTAATAATATTAATATTATTTATATTTATTTAAATAATAGTTAAGTTGGGGGGTGTTAGGGTTAGACTTAGGTTTAGGGGTTAATAAATTTAATGTAGGTGGAGGCAGGGTCCGGGAGCGGCGGTTTAGGGGTTAAACACTTTATTTAGGTGTGACGGGGTCCGGGAGCGGCGGTTTAGGGGTTAATACATATAATGTAGGTGGCGGTGGGCTCCGGGAGCGGCGGTTTAGGGGTTAATACACTTTATTAGGTTTTGCGGTGGGGGATTGCGGTTGACAGGTAGATAGACATTGCGCATGCGTTAGGTGTTAGGTTTTTTTTGCAGGCATTTTAGGGAGTTACGGTGCTCCCATACTCAGCGCAAGGCCTGCTACGGCTGCATTTTATGGCGAGGTGAAAATGGAGTAAGATTTCTCCATTTTTGCCACGTAAGGCCTTGCGCTGGATATTGGATACCGAATTGTGCGGGTTTTATATGTTAGTCTATGGGTGAAATATAGGGTACCAAACCCGTGCAAAAACCAGCGTCGCCGACTTTTGCGGGCGACGCTGCATATCGGATGGGGCCCTTAGTGTTTATACAAACCATGCGCATATATATAATATATATATATATATATATATATATATATATATATACACAGTATATTTAGTGTTTCTAAAAACCATGCATATATAACCTAATGTGAATTATCATACTTGTTAACGGGACAGTAAAGTCAACATTAAACTTTCACGATTCAGACAGAGCATGCCATTTAAAAATAATTAAATTATCTAATTTGCTTGTTCTCTTTGTATCTTTTGTTGAAAGCATACCTAGATAGGCTCAAGAGCAGCAAAGCAGTACTGGAAGCTAGCTGCTGATTGGTGACAACACATATCTCATGTCATTGACTCACTCTGTGTGTCAGCTAGCTCCCAGAAGTTCATTTCTACTCCTTTAACAAAGGATACCAAGAGAATGAGGCTAATTTTATAATAGAAGTAAACTGGAATATTTTTAAAACTAAATGCTCTATCTGAATCATGAAAGAAAAGGCTTAATGTCTCTTTAAATGGAGCTTAAACCATTGGTTACTATTAGGGATGGGCGAATGTGCTGAAAGTCCAATTTGTTTTGTAGAACTAATAGTCCTGTGGACATTTGTTTGGTAGAACTAATAGTCCTGTGGACATTTGTTTGGTAGAACTAATAGTCCTGTGGACATTTGTTTGGTAGAACTAATAGTCCTGTGAACATTTGTTTGGTAGAACTAATAGTCCTGTGGACATTTGTTTTGGACAAAATCCATTACAATTCTGTAATTTAATGTTATTTTTGTATTTCTAATGTTACTTTTCATTTAGAATGTTCATAATTAGATTGAATGTCCACATTTGAAACTTTGAATGTAACATTTGATTTAACAAATACTATTCAGAAGTTCAGTAGTTCATGTGCTAGGGCATTTAGTAAAATGATACTTAATAGATACAAGTATATCAATTTGAATTTTTCTATTTCAAATATTATATTTAAAGACAACATTAGAAATACTATTACATTAGTTGAATGTTAGAATATTTTATAAACATTCGAAATTCAAATGAAATTTGTTTCATTTTTCGAATGTTGCAAAACATTTGCCCATCCCTAGTTACTACTCACCATGTTATTGTATTTTCCTCTTGCACCTGCAACTCTCTCCAAAGTCATATTCTAATTTGAACCGTTTACAAGCGCTGGATAGTGAAACTCTGTCTCGTTACACTGGGTGCCACCATTTTGGAGTACAACAAGTATTCTCACACACTGGGTTGGAGTACAACAAGTATTCTCACACACTGGGTTGGAGTACAACAAGTATTCTCACACACTGGGTTGGAGTACAACAAGTATTCTCACACACTGGGTGCCGCCATCTTGGAGTACAACAAGTATTCTCACACACTGGGTGCCACCATCTTGGAGTACAACAAGTATTCTCACACACTGGGTGCCGCCATCTTGGAGTACAACAAGTATTCTTACACAATGGGTGCAACCATCTTGGAGTACAACAAGTATTCTCACACACTGGGTGCCGCCATCTTGGTGTACAACAAGTATTCTCACACACTGGGTGCCGCCATCTTGGAGTAAAAGTATTCTCACACACTGGCATCTATTTATCAACCCGTCAACTGTGCAGCATTCGCTGGCACCAATACGCTCGCCTAAGATCGCCAAACATCGCTGCCGCGGACCTGAATACATTCTCCAAAGTTACCAAAAAAGCTGTCAAAAAGCCGTGCACCAAGTACGGGGCGATGACTAACAGTCATCGATCTTGCTGCTCTTCAGCTTTTTCACAGCTTTATTGGTACCCTGTCACTAAACACCCACACTATACTATACTGTTTTACCCCTAAACCGCTGCTCCCGGACCCCGCTGCAACTAAATAAAGTTATTAACCCCTAAACCGCCGCTCCCTGAGCCCACCGCCACTCTAATAAACGTATTAACCCCTATCCTGCTGCTCCCGGAGCCCACCGCCACCTACATTATACTTATTAACCCATAATCTGCCCCCCCTACACCGCTGCCACCTACATAACACTTATTAACCCCTAATCTGCCGCCCTGATACCTTATTAACCCATAATCTGCCCCCCCTACACCGCTGCCACCTACATAACACTTATTAACCCCTAATCTGCCGCCCTGATACCGCCGCCACCTACATTATGTTATTAACCTCTAATCTACCACCCCTACACCGCCGCCACCTACATTACACTTATTAACCCCTAATCTGCCGTCCCCAACATCGCGGACACTATATTAAATTTATTAACCCCTAAACCTAAGTCTAACCCTAACACCCCCTAACTTAAATATAATTTAAAAAAATATAAATAAATATTAATATCATTAACTACATTATTCCTATTTAAAACTAAATACTTACCTATAAAATAAACCCTAAGATAGCTACAATATAACTAATAGTTACATTGTAGCTAGTTTAGGATTTATTTTTATTTTACAAGCAAGTTTGTATTTATTTTAACTAGGTACAATAGTTACTAAATAGTTATTCACTATGTAATAACTACCTAGTTAAAATAAAGACAAAAGTACCTGTAAAATAAAACCTAACCTAAGTTACAATTACACCTAACACTACACTATAATTAAATAAATTAAATACAATTAATTACAATTAAATAAAAGTACAAAAAAACCCCACTAAATTACAGAAAATAATAAAATAATTACAAGATTTTTAAACTAATTACACCTAATCTAATCCCCCTAACAAAATAATAAAGCCCCCCCAAAATAAAAAAAAGCCCTACCCTACATTACCTTAGAATTCTATCAGCCAATCGGAATTGAAGGGATGCCATCTTGGATGACGTCACTTAAAGGAACCTTCATTCGTCGGGTAGTCGTCGGCCGAGAAGGATGCTCCGCGTCGGATGTCTTGAAGATGGACCCGCTCCGTGCCGGATGGATAAGGATAGAAGATGCCGTCTGGATGAAGACTTCTGCCCGTCTGGAGGACCACTTCTGCCCGGCTTGGATGAAGACTTCTCCCGGCTTCGTTGAGGACTTCGGCCCGGTTGGGTGAAGACGTCTCCCGGTAAGGTGATCTTCAAGGGGTTAGTGTTAGGTTTTTTAAGGGGGGATTGGGTGGGTTTTAGAGTAGGGTTGGTTGTGTGGGTGGTGGGTTTTAATGTTGGGGGGGGGGATTTGTATTTTTTTTTACAGGTAAGAGCTGATTACTTTGGGGCAATGCCCCGCAAAAGACCCTTTTAAGGGCTATTTGTAATTTAGTGTAGGGTAGGGCTTTTTTATTTTGGGGGGGCTTTATTATTTTGTTAGGGGGATTAGATTAGGTGTAATTAGTTTAAAAATCTTGTAATTATTTTATTATTTTCTGTAATTTAGTGTTTTTTGTACTTTAGATAAATTTTATTATAATTTTAAGACCGCTGCTACTTAACTGCTGTTTCCGGCAAGCCTAAAGGCTCACGCTGAAACAGGGGGATCAGGGGCCATTTATCCCTTGATAATTCGACCCCATTGTATCATAGTTAAAATAAATACAAACTTGCCTGTAAAATAAAAATAAACCCTGAGACAGCTACAATGTAGCTATTAGTTATATTGTAGCTATCTTAGGGTTTATTTTATAGGTAAGTATTTTTAAATAGGAATTATTTAGGTAATCATATTAATTTTTATTTAGATTTATTTAAATAATATTTAAGTTAGGGGGTGTTAGGGTTATACTTAGGTTTAGGGGTTAATACATTTCGAATAGTGGTGGCGGTGTAGGGGGCGGCAGATTAGGGGTTAATAAGTGTAATGTAGGTGGCGGTGGGCTCCGGGAGTGGTGGTTTAGGGGTTAATAGGTTTATTTGGTGCGGCGGTGTAGGGGGCGGCAGATTAGGGGTGTTTAGACTCGAGGGTTATGTTAGGGTGTTACGTGTAAACAATACCATAGGAATCAATAGGATATCGGGCAACAGCGAGCATGAGCTTTCGATGCTTTCAGACTCCAATTGATTCCTATGGCATCCACCGCCTCCAGGGCGGCGGATTGAGACCAGGTACGCTGGGCCGGAATAGTGGCGAGTGTACCTGCTAGTTATTTGATAACTAGCAAAAGTAGTCAGATAGTGCCGAATTTGCATTCGGAACATCTGTAGTGACGTAAGCATCGATCTGTGTCGAACTGAGACCGGCGGATCGTATGTTACGTCACAGATTTCTACTTTTGCCGCTTTGTAGGGTTTGATAACTAAGGGGAATCAGGCTCGCCACAAATACGCTGCAGAATTCCAGGGTATTTGCGGTTGACGGCTTTATAAATAGATGCCACTGGGTGCCTCTATCTTGGAGTACAACAAGTATTCTCACACGCTGGGTGCCGCTATCTTGGAGTACAACAAGTATTCTCACACACTGGGTGCCGCTATCTTGGAGTACAACAAGTATTCTCACACACTGTGACAGAAGTAATGCACATTCATAGCTCAGTGATATTGTTGTCTTCATGACGCAGCTTAATAAGCACTTCGGTTTAGTGCGCACAATACAGAGCAGGGCTGTACGTTTTTGTAGTGGCTGCATTGCTCTGAATCTTTAGTTATGTAACTTTTAAACTGTGTATAAAACATGCACATATATAAAGTTTCTGCTTTCCATTTTACAAGCTAACCCAAAGGGGGCCGATTTATCAATGTCTGGTAGACATGATATGATGTAGCGTATCATGTCCACCAGACATCGCTGAATGCCGACAGCATACGCTGTCGGCATTTAACATTGCACAAGCAGTTCTGGTGAACTGCTTGTGCAATGCCACCCCCTGCAGATTTGCGGTCAATCGGCCGCTAGCAGGGGGTGTCAAGCAAACCGATCGTATCCGATTGGGCGGATTGATGTCCACAGTCTCAGAGGCGGCAGACGAGTTAAGGAGCAGCAGTCTTAAGGCTTATTAACACCTATTGTTCGTGAGCTAACCCGATTGCATTTAACCAAGTGCTCTATAGCTGATGTGGGTTATGAAGTTTGTACTTTCCAATGTCCTTCACATATTAGAAAATGTTATATTTATATTAAATATATACCGGTTATAATAGTTTTTTTGTAAAATATATATATTTACCCAAATATTTATATGTATATACAGGTAAAGTTAAATAACCAGAACATTTTCCCTTGTGTAAAGAACCTTTGAAATGTAAAATATTTACAGTATATATACACATTAAAGGGATACAAAGCCCAGATTTTTTCTTTAATGATTCAGATGAACCCATTTTTGGTTCAGCCCCCTAGGTAGTGCTACATTTAGCCACCAATCAGCAAGCGCTGCGCTACCCAGATTCTGAACCAAAAATGGGCCGGCTCCTAAGCTATAATTCCTACTTTTCAAATAAAGATAGCAAAAGAATGAATAAAAAATTATAATATAAGTAAATTAGAAAGTTGCTTAAAATTGCTGCTCTATATGAATCATTAAAGAAAAAAAATCTGGGTTTAGTATCCCTTTAATAAATATTAATACTAATTATAAACATAAATTATGCTTACCTGATCATTTCATTTCCTTCTGTATGAGGAGAGTCCACAGCATCATTGCTGTTGGGAAATACTGAACCTGGCCACCAGGAGGAGGCAAAGACACCGCAGCCAAAGGCTCAAATACTCCCCCTACTTCCCTCATATCCCCAGTCATTGTGCCAAGGGAACAAGGAACAGTAGGAGAAATATCAGGGTATAAATGGTGCCGAAAGAGAAAACAAATTTTGGTCCGCCATCGGAATATACGGCTGGGGGACGTGGACTCTCCTCATACAGAAGGAAATGAAATTATCAGGTAAGCATAATTTATGTTTTTCTTCTTAATATGAGGAGAGACCACGGCATCATTCCTTACTGTTGGGAAACTTATACCCAAGCTCTAGCGGACACTGAATGATAACGGGAGGGGTAAAAAAGGGGGACTCTAATCTGAGGGCACCACAGCCTGTAAAACCTTTCTCCCAAAAGCTGCTTCAGCCGAAGCAAAAACATCAAATTTGTACAATTTTGAAAAAGAATGTAAGGAGGACCAGGTAGCCGCCTTACAAATCTGATCCATAGAGGCCTCATTCTTAAAGGCCCAAGAGGAAGCCACCGCTCTAGTGGAATGAGTCGTAATCCTCTGAGGAGGTCTAAGTCCCGCTGACTTGTAAGCTAAGCGTATAACACTCCTCAACTATAAAGATAAGGAAGTCGAAGAGGCCTTCAGATCCTTACACTTCCCAGAGTAGATAACAAACAAAGACGAAGTTTGTCTAAAATCGTTAGTAGCTTGAAGATAAAACTTCAAAGCCCGAACAACATCCAGATTATGAAGTAACCAGTTCTTTAAAGAAGAAGGATTAGGACACAAGGAAGAAACCACAATCTCCTGATGTTACGATCAGACACCACCTTAGGAAGAAACCCCAAGCGGGTATGTAGAACAGCCTTATCCGAGTGGAACACCAGATAAGGAGGCTCATATTGCAAGGCCACCATTTCAGAAACTCTGCGTGCCGACACAATAGCCAATAGAAAAAGAACCTTCCAGGACAACAGTTTAATGTCTAACGAATGCATAGGCTCACACGGAGCTCGTTGTAAAAACTTAAGAACAAGATTCAAACTCTAAGGAGGTGCGTTAAATCTAAACACAGGTCTCATCCTGATCAGAGCCTTAACGAAGGACTGCACGTCAGTGAGCTCTGCGAGCCTCTTGTGCAGCAAAACAGAAAAGGCCGAAATCGGTCCTTGCAGGGAACTGGAAGAAAGGCCCTTCTCCAGACCCTCCTGTAGAATGGAAAGAATCCTGGCAGCCTTGATCTTATGCCAGACGAAACCACGCTCTTCACACCAGAACAAGTAAGCTCTCCACACATTATGGTAGATGCGACGAGTAACAGGCTTACAAGCCTGAATGAGAGTGTCAATAACCCTCTCAGAGAAACCTCTCTTGGCTAAGACTAAGCGTTCAATCTCCACGCAGTCAGCCTCAGAGAATCTATATTTTGATGAACAAAGGGACCCTGTACAAGCAGATCCCTGCGACAAAGTAACCTCCATGGAGGAGATGAGAACATCCCCACCAGGTCCACATCCTTCACTGCCATGTTGGAGCAAACAGTATCACTGATGCTCGCTCCTGCTTGATGCGGGCCACTACACAAGGGAGAAGTGGAAAAAAGGAAATTTATACTTACCTGATAAATTGATTTCTTCTACGATACGACGAGTCCACGGATTTCACCCTTACTTGTGGGATATTAACCTCCTGCTGAAAAAAGAGGAGTAGACCGAGCGCCAAGGGTGTAACCTTGAGCTTATATACAAGGACCTCCTAGCCGGCCCGAAAAAAAGCTAATCAGTGTTAGAATGTATAATGCGCCTGAGAAGGCAGAGGTGATAAGGTACAGTGGTGGGTCAAGATATAAAACTCCTAGGTGGCCGGGAATGTAGTAAATATTATTTAATACATATTATGCAATAGAGAAATATACTTATACAAAAGGTTAAAAGGCTAATCAGAAATAAAATAAATAAAGCGTCATAAACAATGTACATAAAAAGCAATTGAAATGCTAGAATATTAAACACAACAGTTGATAGAAATATGGAATCATAAATAAGATAGGCAAATGATGAATGGAGGTGAGATAGGTATACCAATTTGTGGAATAGTGTCCAGTGGCATGATTAATGTCCAACAGAAGAAAATCCAGTGTCCAAGTGTCAACAAGTACTCCAAATAGTGTGTAGTCCAAATGTCAAATAAACATCCAAATGGTGCTGCTGGTGGAATAAAAAACTAACACTGCAAAAATGAAGGAAGCAAATAGTGGTGGGTGTCTGGGTGTAAAGACACAAAAAAACAAATAAAAATAGAAAAAATGGGAAAAAATGTGTGCCCAAAATATATATAAAAAGGTATAAAAAATTATAAAAAGGTATAAAAAATTAAAAACGAAGTGAATGTTCCTCCAATATGGTCCTAATGGTGCTCAGTGTCCTTAAAAAATGATCAAAAAAATCCTAAAAAGAAAAATGAAAAAGACATAGTGTAGATGTACAAAAGGATAAAAGCTTGTTGAAAATGTGCTTACCAACTGTCGACGCGTTTCGGCCTTATGCAAGGCCTTTTTCAAGACAATAGAGTATGTGGCATTAAGTGGCCTTATATAGGGTAAGCATAGATATGTTTAGGCGCCAAAATCACTATTTTGGACCACCCACTTCCTGGTGGAATGCATTATGGGTAAAGACTAATCAAATTGAATAAAAATGGTTAAAAATGGTTAAAAATCAGAACTATCAATAGTAGTAGTGCTTGGAATAACTGATAACCTGAATGTGGTGATGTTGACATGATACTAATATTTTATACATGTTTATAATAATATGATATCGCATTTAGGGGTCAAATGTATTACTTCCGGTTTCGGCCAAAAGGCACTTCCAGTTTCAGTAAGGGAGTATATAGATTGATATAGAAGAGAGATGTATGGCTTCATAATCTAGTCATTAGGTTTAGGGGTGCTAATATATAGCCATAATTCGAGTGTAGTTAATTCATAATAACTGGTCACGGAGAACCGGAAGTTGAAATGTGACGTGACACACATATTGGGTTGAACTGTCACAAGTCAACTCACTTTAGCATTTAAAACCTTATATAGAAATATCCAAATAGTCTGTATATATCCATGGTGGTGGATATCGTAAGCGTTGCTATTGTGGAGCTCTTTGATGATGTTTGATTTGTTTGGTGTTTATGTGTACATTGAGCGATTCTTGCTATAACCAGGACCTGTGCTATTGCCTACACCGGAAGTGATACCATTCTCACACTTACAGTTTTCCGTAAGCTAACAAGGTTCATTACAAGAACCATCCACTTCATATTGGGTAATAAGCTTGGTTAATAATCCACCAAGTAATTACATACTAAGATACAATCTTCTGTACAAACGTATTTCCCTTGATGTTCCTTACTCTACTAAGACCGGAAGTGATGTGAGTTCCAGTCCGGCGTAATAAGAGACACTTTTATATATTTATTTATATTCCACAAGATTTAGTAAACATTTGGACTATTGTCCATTTTTTAGTGTTCATTTGAATTTAAGTTGAAAAGTCCCCTTGTACGAATGATCCCCATCCCAGCAGTCTCCCATTTTTGATAATAAAAGAAACCAGGAGGATATATATTTTCAATCCACAATGACACCCTTAGGATATTGACGAAACCGGAAGTACGCCCCATTTCCGGTTTGTCACATTCTGGTATTTACCGTAAGGAATATACCATTCACATCAATAGCCACTATAATCTATCAGACCTCGTTTTTTGCTAACCTAATTAGCCTAATCTATATACACCATCTCCTAAGAGGGACCCTGTTAATGCCGATACCGGAAGTCATGTCACATTTCAACTTCCGGATCTCCGTGACCAGTTTATTATGAATTAACTACACTTGAATTATGGCTATATATTAGCACCCCTAAACCCAATGACTAGATTATGAAGCCATACATCTCTCTTCTATATCAATCTATATACTCCCTTACTGAAACCGGAAGTGCGTTTTGGCCGAAACTGGAAGTAATACATTTGACCCCTAAATGCGATATCATATTATTATAAACATGCATAAAATATTAGTATCATGTCAACATCACCACATTCAGGTTATCAGTTATTCCAAGCACTACTACTATTGATAGTTCTGATTTGTAACCATTTTTAACCATTTTTATTCAATTTGATTAGTCTTTACCCATAATGCATTTCACCAGGAAGTGGGTGGTCCAAAATAGTGATTTTGGCGCCCAAACATATCTATGCTTACCCTATATAAGGCCACTTAATGCCACATACTCTATTGTCTTGAAAAAGGCCTTGCATAAGGCCGAAACGCGTAGACAGTTGGTAAGCACATTTTCAACAAGCTTTTATCCTTTTGTACATCTACACTATGTCTTTTTCATTTTTCTTTTTAGGATTTTTTTTATCATTTTTTATAAGGACACTGAGAACCATTAGGACCATATTGGAGGAACATTCACTTCGTTTTTAATTTTTTATACCTTTTTATAATTTTTTTATACCTTTTTATATATATATTGTATACATTTTTTCTATTTTTATTTGTTTGTTTGTGTCTTTACACCCAGACACCCACCACTATTTGCTTCCTTCATTTTTGCAGTGTTAGTTTTTTATTCCACCAACAGCACAATTTGGACTACACACTATTTGGAGTACTTGTTGTTGACACTTGGACACTGGATTTTCTTTTGTTGGACATTAATCACGCCACTGGACACTATTCCTCAAATTGGTATACCTATCTTACCTCCATCCATCATTTGCCTATCTTATTTATGATTCCATATTTATATCAACTGTTGTTTTTAATATTCTAGAATTCCAATTGCTTTGTATGTACATTGTATAGGATGCTTTATTTATTTTATTTTATTTCTGGTTAGCCATTTAACCTTTTGTATAAGTATATTTCTCTATTGCATAATATGTATTAAATAATATTTACTACATTCCCGGCCACCGAGGAGTTTTATATCTTGACCCACCACTGTACCTTATTAACCTCCTGCTAACAGGAAGTGGCAAAGAGCACCACAACAGAGCTGTTTATATATAGCTCCTCCCTTCCCTCCACCCCCAGTCATTCGACAGAAGGTTTAGGAAGAGAAAGGAAAAGCTAAAGGTGCAGAGGTGACTGAAGTTGTAAAAATTAAATATAATCTGTCTTAATATGACAGGGAGGGCCGTGGACTCGTCGTATCGTAGAAGAAATCAATTTATCAGGTAAGCATAAATTTCCTTTTCTTCTACAAGATACGACGAGTCCACGGATTTCATCCTTACTTGTGGGATACAATACCAAAGCTACAGGACACGGATGAAAGGGAGGGACAAGACAGAGACCTAAATGGAAGGCACCACTGCTTGAAGAACCTTTCTCCCAAAAACAGCCTCAGAAGAAGCAAAAGTATCAAATTTGTAAAATTTGGAAAAAGTATGAAGAGACGACCAAGTCGCAGCCTTACAAATCTGTTCAACAGAAGCATCATTTTTAAAGGCCCATGTGGAAGCCACAGCCCTAGTAGAATGAGCCGTAATTCTTTCAGGAGGCTGCTGTCCAGCAGTCTCATATGCCAGGCAGATGATACTCTTCAGCCAAAAAGAAAGAGAGGTAGCCTAGCTTTCTGACCCCTACGCTTTCCAGAATAAACAATGAATAATGAAGATGATTGACGTAAATCCTTGGTTGCCTGTAAGTAAAACTTCAAGGCACGGACCACATCCAGGTTATGTAACAGACGCTCCTTCTTAGAAGAAGGATTAGGACACAAGGAAGGAACAACAATTTCCTGATTAATATTCTTATTTGAAACAACCTTAGGAAGAAATCCAGGTTTGGTATGTAAAACCACCTTATCAGAATGAAGTATAAGATAAGGTGAATCACATTGTAACGCTGAAAGCTCAAACTCTTCGAGCAGAAGCAATAGCAACCAAAAACAGAACTTTCCAAGATAACAATTTAATATCTATGGAATGCATGGGTTCACATGAAACCCCTTGAAGAACTCGAAGAACTAAATTCAAACTCCAGGGAGGAGTAATTGGTCTGAATACAGGCTTAATTCTGGTTAGAGCTTGACAAAAAGACTGAACATCTGGCACATCTGCCAAACGTTTGTGAAGCAAAATTGACAAAGCAGAAATCTATCCCTTTAAGGAACTTGCTGATAACCCTTTCTCCAATCCTTCTTGGAGAAAAGACAGAATCCTGGGAATCCTAACTTTACTCCATGAGTAACCCTTGGATTCACACCAATAAATATATTTACGCCATATCTTATGGTAGATTTTTCTAGTGACAGGCTTACGAGCCTGTATCAAGGTATCGATGACCAAATCAGAGAATCCCCGCTTAGATAAAATCAAGCGTTCAATCTCCAAGCAGTCAGCTGCAGAGAATTTTGATTTGGATGTTGAAAAGGTCCTTGAATGAGAAGGTCCTGTCTCAAAGGAATTTTCCACGGTGGCAGAGATGACATGTCCACTAGATCCACATACCAAGTCCTGCGTGGCCACGCAGGCGCTATCAGGATTACTGAAGCTCTCTCCTGTTTGATCCAAGCAATCACGCGTGGAAGGAGAGGAAACGGTGGAAACACATAAGCTAGGCCGAACGACCAAGGTACTGCCAAGGCATCTATCAGTTCAGCCTGAGGATCCCTCGACCTGGATCCGTAACGAGGAAGCTTGGCATTCTGACGAGATGCCATCAGATCTAATTCCGGTCTGCCCCATTGGCGAATCAATGAGGCAAACACCTCCAGATGGAGTTCCCACTCCCCCGGATGAAAAGTCTGACGACTTAGAAAATCCGCTTCCCAGTTCTCTACTCCTGGGATGTAGATTGCCGATAGATAGCAAGAGTGGGCCTCCGCCCATCGGATTATCTTTGATACTTCTATCATCGCTAAGGAACTCCTTGTTCCCCCCTGATGATTGATATATGCCACAGTCGTGATATTGTCCGACTGGAATCTGATTAATTTGGCCGAAGCCAACTGAGGCCACGCCTGAAGCGCATTGAATATTGCTCTCAGTTCCAGAATATTGATTGGAAGTAGAGACTCCGCCTGAGTCCAAATACCCTGAGCCTTCAGGGAATTCCAGACTGCACCCCAGCCCAGAAGACTGGCGTCCGTTGTCACTATCACCCACGAGGGTCTGCGGAAACACGTCCCCTGGGACAGATGATCCGGTGACAACCACCAAAGAAGAGAGTCTCTGGTCTCTTGATCCAGATTTATCTGAGGAGATAAATTCGCATAGTCCCCATTCCACTGTCCGAGCATGCACAGCTGCAGTGGTCTGAGATGAAAGCGAGCAAACGGAATGATGTCTATTGCCGCTACCATTAATCCAATGACCTCCATACACTGATTCACTGATGGCCGAGGAATGGACTGAAGTGCTCGGCAAGTATTTAGAATCTTTGATCTTCTGACCTCCGTCAGAAATATTTTCATGTCTACCGAGTCTATCAGAGTTCCCAAGAAGGGAACCCTTGTCCGTGGAACTAGTGAACTCTTTTCTATGTTCACCTTCCAACCGAGTTCTCAGGAAAGACAACACTGTGTCCGTGTGAGATTTTGTCAGATAAGTCGACGCCTGAATCAAAATATCATCCAGATAAGGTGCCACTGCTATGCCCCGTGGTCTGAGAACCACTAGTAGGGCCCCTAGAACCTTTGTAAAGATTCTGGGTGCAGTGGCCAACCCGAAAAGAAGAGCCACGAACTGAGAATGTTTGTCCAGGAAGGCAAACCTTAGGAATTGATGATGATCCTTATGAATAAGGATATGAAGGTATGCATCCTTCAAGTCCACGGTAGTCATATATTGACCCTCCTGGATCATTGGTAAGATTGTTCGTATAGTCTCCATCTTGAACGATGGGACTCTGAGAAACTTGTTTAGACACTTGAGATCTAAAATGGGTCTGAAAGTTCCCTCTTTTTTGGGAACCACAAAGAGATTTGAGTAAAACCCCTGTCCCTGCTCCAGTTTTGGAACTGAACAAATTACTCCCATGGTAGAGAGGTCTTCTACACAGCGTAAGAACGCCTCTCTTATTATCTGGTCTACAGACAATCGTGAAAGATTAAATCTCCCTCTTGAGAGAAAATCCTTTAATTCCAGTTGATACCCGTGGGTCACGATTTCCAATGCCCATGGGTCCTGAACATCTCTCGCCCAAGCCTGGGTAAAGAAAGAAAGTCTGCCCCCTACAAGATCCGGTCCCGGATCAGGGGCCGTCCCTTCATGCTGTCTTTGTAGTAGCAGCGGGTTTCTTGGATTGTTTACCTTTATTCCAAGCCTGGTTGGGTCTCCAGACGGACTTGGATTGAGCAAAATTCCCTTCCTGCTTTGTGGAGGAAGAGGAAGCAGAGGGCATTTCTTTAAAATTTCGAAAGGAACGAAAATTATTTTGTTTGCCCCTCATCTTAACAGACTTATCCTGAGGTAGGGCGTGACCTTTACCTCCAGTAATGTCAGAAATAATTTCCTTCAATTTAGGCCCGAATAGGGTCTTGCCCTTGAAAGGAATAACTAAAAGCTTAGATTTTGATGACACATCAGCAGACCACGATTTGAGCCATAACACTCTACGTGCTAAAATGGCAAATCCTGCATTTTTCGCCGCTAATTTAGCAATTTGAAAAGCGGCATCTGTAATGAAAGAATAAGCTAGCTTGAGCACCTTAATTCTATCCAAAATATCCTCTAATGGGGTCTCTACCTTCAGAGACTCTTCTAGAGCATTAAACCAGAAAGCTGCTGCAGTAGTAACTGGAACAATGCAGGCTGTAGGTTGTAAAAGAAAACCCTGATGAATAAATAATTTCTTTAGAAGACCCTCTAACTTTTTATCCATAGGGTCTTTGAAAGCACAACTGTCCTCAATAGGTATAGTTGTACACTTAGCCAGGGTAGATATAGCTCCCTCCATCTTAGGGACCGACTGCCAAGAGTCCCGAATGGTGTCTGATATGGGAAACATTTTCTTAAAATTAGGAGGAGGAGAGAACGGTATACCTGGTCTATCCCATTCCTTTTTTACAATTTCCGAAATTCTTTTAGGAACCAGAAAAACATCAGTGTAAGTAGGCACCTCTAGATATTTGTCCATCTTACACAATTTCTCTGGTGGTATCACAATAGGGTCACAATCATCCAGAGTCGCTTAAACCTCCCGAAGTAACAGGCAGAGTAGTTCCAGCTTAAATTAAAAGGACATGACGTCCGAATCTGTCTGAGATAATATCTTTCCTGAATCTAAAAGTTCTCCCTCAGACAGCAATTCTCTGACCCTCAACTCAGAGCACTGTGAGGGTACGTCGGAAATAGCCAATAAAGCATCAGAGGATTCAGTATTCACATTAATACCTGACCTACTGCGTTTACCCTGTAACACTGGTAATTTAGATAATACCTCTGTAAGGGTAGTTGACATAACTGCAGCCATCTCCTGCAGAGTAAAAGAATTAGACGCACTAGAGGTACTTGCCGTCGTTTGTGTGGGCGTTAAAGGTTGTGACACTTGGGGAGAATTAGATGGCATATCCTGATTCTCTTCAGACTGAGAATCATCCTTAGGCACACTTTCTTTACTTAAAATATGCTTTTTACATTGTAAGGCCCTTTCAGTACAAGAGGTACACAACGTAAGAGGGGGATCCACAATGGCTTCTAAACACATAGAGCAATTAGTATCCTCAATGTCAGACATGTTGAACAGACTAGCAATAACCACAATAGTCGTTAAACACTTTATTTATTGATTAAAACAATTTTTTGAAAAACGTGTACTGCGCCTTTAAGGAATAAAAAAGCGCACAAATTTTTCCAAACTGCCCAAAAACGTTAAATAACGCTGTAAAATTAGCTACACATAATCAATAGTGCCAAAAATTATTGCACCCTAAGAGCAAAGGGTGAAATTAACCTCTAAAAGATATTTATAGCAAAAAATATGTTTAATTTGAAAAAATAACCCCTGCACCTTGCCACAGCTCTGCTGTGGCGCCTACCTGCCCCCAGGGTACTGCAAAATGACTCGACAACAATCCGGTTAACAGAACACTAGTTTAGGCCCAACCGGAGCTAATGCCTGCTGCCTTCTCAGCCAGAGTAAGCTGCACGTCTGAGCGAGCGAAAATAGGCCCCGCCCATCATGGACGATGTTCGCATTAGACTGTACAACCGCATGGGAAGCGGTTAGCATAAAGCCATGTGGTCCCTCAGTACAACATAAATAAACAGCCATACTGATTATTTGATCTTCCCAAATAAAAAACATTAAGCTGCCTCTCCCAGTGTCCCTTTATATATTTTATCTTCCATCCATGAGATCGAAGAAGATATAGAAGAGCTTTCGAATGGTCTTCTGCCAGACGACAGGATGGTGCTTGAACCAGAATATCGTCCAAGTATTGCGCCACTGCTATACCTCTGGTTCTGGGCACTGCAAGCAGAGCCCCAAGAACCTTCATAAAGACTCTTGGAGCAGAAGCTAGACCAAACGGAAGTGCAACAAACTTGAAGTGCTGGTCCAGGAACGCAAACCTTAGGAACTTGAAGTGTTCCTTGTGTATTAGAATGTGAAGGTAAGCATCATTCAGATCTATCATCTATCGTGGTCATGAACTGTCCTTCCTGAACTAAAGGAAGGATGGACCTTATTGTCTCCATCTTGAACGAGGGTACAGCTAGGAATTTATTTAAGCACTTTAGGTCCAGAATCGGGGGGAAAGTTCCCTCCTTCTTTGGGACCACAAAAGGATTTGAGTAGTTTCTCAGACCTCTTTCTGCAAGAGGTACCGGTACAATGACTCCCAGGGATGAGAGATCCCTAACGCACCCCAGAAAGGCTTCTTGCTTTTCTGGCCTTAAAGACAGGTTTGACAAGAGGAATCTGCCCCTGGGTGGATGAGACTTGAAACCTATCCTGTATCCCTGAGTGATGATCTCCAGGACCCACGGGTCTTGCATGTCCTCAAACCAAGCGTCCAAAAAGAACAATAGTCTGCCCTCTACTAGATCAATAGCCAAATCGGGGTCTGACGCTTCTTGTTTTGCTTGTACTTATTCCAGGACTGAGCTGGCTTCCAAGTCCCCTTGGATTGCTCTGGCTTTGCGGAGGGATGCTGACTTTGGGATATATCTGAACGAAAGGAACGAAAATTAGGACCTTGTCCCTTAGGTTTGTTCTTCTTATCCTGCAGTAAAAAGGCACCTTTGCCTCCCGTAACAGTGGAGATAATTGAGTCCAGGCCTGGACCAAATAGAATATTTCCCTTAAATGGGAGGGAAAGAAGTCTTGACTTCGATGTCATGTCCGCAGACCAGGACTTCAGCCAAAGTGCCCAGCGGGCTTGAACAGAAAAACCTGAAGCCTTATCATTCAGGCAAATAATCTGCATATTTGCATCACAAATCAAAGAATTAGCCACCCTTAAAGCCTTAATTCTTTCCAGGATGACATTGAGGGGGCCCTCCACCTTGATCAACTCAGATAAGGAGTCACACCAGTAGGTAGCCACTCCAGCAACAGCCGCTGCCGGTTGAAATATCCCGTATGTTGAAACATCTTTCTTAACGGAGTTTCTATCTTTTTATCCATGGGCTCTTTAAATTACGAACTATCCTCAAGCGGGATAGTAGTGAATTTAGCCAGTGTGGAGATAGCGCCATCCACCTTGGGGGTGGAACCCCAAACTCCAATTGAAAGTCTGGAACCGGGAATCATTTCTTAAAGGAAGAAGAAGGGGAAAAAGAACCAATTCTTTACCATTCATTCTTAATAATGTTCGCCATCTTTACGGGAACCGGGAAAGTCTGTGGTACAACCCTGTCCTCGTAGACCCTATCTAATTTAGGAATCAAAGGCTCCTCAGGCAATTTAGGCTCTGGGACCTCCAGTAGCCAAAACTTCCTTTAGCAGAAAGCGTTCAATCCTAAATCTAAAGTCTGGTTTCTCCACAGCTGGAGGCCTAGAGGCAGCAGATTCCGACCCAGAAAGAGCACCCTCTGAAGTATCAGAGACATCTTCATCAGCGGATAATCTTGTATTAGATAAATCCAATAAGCTAGTAGATGATCCCTGGGAAGGATAGCAATATTTGACTTTTCGCTTGCGGTTAGCAGGGTGAGGCCACAGACACTGCCGTTAGTAACTGCTCAGTAAAGTCTGGTGGTAAAAGGGCTCCTCCAGATGGAGGATTAGGAGTGCTATGGGAAGCTGCATGTGTATTAGGAGATGACTGTAGGGTGCGCACCTCACGGGACGGAGACTTCTCAGTGGTGCTAAACATATTAACTTTTTTTTACATGATTACATTATCAATGTATGTGGAACATAATTGAGCAGGAGGGTATACTACGGCCTCCTCACAATATAGACAGGTATTAGACTTAGGTAAAGAGGGAGTACCCTCTAATGCATCAGAATCCTCTATAGCTTGCGCTTATAAAACAGACTATAGAGTAATAAGATAAACGGCACCTTTATACCCCCAATGGCTGGGGCACTCACCACCTCCTATGACCCAAGCCAAACAGAGAAACTGATTCTTCTCCGGTAAACCGCACGGTCAGGAAAGAGGAAACTAGTGCCTAGATTTAGAGTTTTGCGGCCAAAGGAGCTCTCTGAAGGGCTGCGTTAGGCTCCAAAAAGGGAGCGTACAGGCATATTTACCGCCACTTCAACTCTCAATACCAGCGTTGCTTACGGTAGCGGCTAGCTGGAAAAACGTGCTCGTGCATGATATACCCATAGAAAACAATGGGGCAGTTTGGGCTGAAAACAAACCTAACACCTGCAAAAAAGCAGCGTTAAGCTCCGAACGTAGCCCCATTATTTCCTATGGGGAAACACTTTCTAAGTCTGCACCTAACACCCTAACATGTACCCCGAGTCTAAACACCCATAACCTTACACTTATTAACCCCTAATCTGCCGCCCCCACTATCGCTGACCCCTGTATTGTATTATTAACCCCTAATCTGCCGCTCCGTACACCGCCGCAACCTACATTATACCTATGTACCCCTAATCTGCTGCCCCTAACATCGCCGACCCCTATATTATATTTATTAACCCCTAATCTGCCGCCCCCAACCTACACTTATTAACCCCTAATCTGCCGACCGGACCTCGCCGCCACTCTAATAAATGTATTAACCCCTAAACCGCCGCACTCCCGCCTCGCAAACCCTTTAATAAATAGTATTAACCCCTAATCTGCCCTCCCTAACATCGCCGACACCTAACTTCAAGTATTAACCCCTAATCTGCCGACCGGACCTCGCCGCTACTCTAATAAATGTATTAACCCCTAAAGCTAAGTCTAACCCTAACACCCCCTAAATTAAATATAATTTTAATCTAACGAAATAAATTAAATATTATTAACTAAAGTCTTCCTATTTAAAACTAAATACTTACCTGTAAAATAAACCCTAATATAGCTACAATATAACGAATAATTATATTGTAGCTATTTTAGGATTTATATTTATATTACAGGCAACTTTGTATTTATTTTAACTAGGCACAATAGCTATTAAATAGTTATTTACTATTTAATAGCTACCTAGTTAAAATAATTACAAAATTACCTGTAAAATAAATCCTAACCTAAGTTACAATTAAACCTAACACTACACTATCAATAAATAAATTAAATCAATTAACTACAAGTACCTACAATTACCTACAATTAAATAAACTAAACTAAATTACAAAAAAAAACAACACTAAATTACAAAAAATAAAAAAAGATTACAAGAATGTTAAGCTAATTACACCTACTCTAAGCCCCCTAATAAAATAACAAAGCCCCCCAAAATAAAAAAATTCCCTACCCTAATCTAAATTAAAATAGTTAACATCTCTATTACCTTACCAGCCCTTAAAAGGGCTTTTTGCGGGGCATGCCCCAAAGAAATCAGCTCTTTTGCCTGTAAAAAAAAACACAATACCACCCCCCAACATTACAACCCACCACCCACATACCCCTACTCTAACCCAAACCCCCCTTAAATAAACCTAACACTACCCCCCTGAAGATCTCCCTACCTTGAGTCGTCTTCACCCAACCGGGCCGAACTCTTCATCCGATGGACCAAAAGAAGACATCCGGAGCGGCACAAGTCTTCATCCTATCTGGGCAGAAGAGGACATCCGGACCGGCAGACATCTTCATCCAAGCGGCATCTTCTATCTTCATCCATCCGACTAGGAGTGGCTCCATCTTCAAGACCTCCGGCGCGGAACATCCTTCTTCACCGACGACTACCGACGAATGAAGGTTCCTTTAAGTGACGTCATCCAAGATGGCGTCCCTCGAATTCCGATTGGCTGATAGGATTCTACCAGCCAATCGGAATTAAGGTAGGAAAAATCTGATTGGCTGATTGAATCAGCCAATCAGATTCAAGTTCAATCCGATTGGCTGATCCAATCAGCCAATCAGATTGAGCTCGCATTCTATTGGCTGATCGGAACAGCCAATAGAATGCGAGCTCAATCTGATTTTTCCTACCTTAATTCCAATTGGCTGATAGAATCCTATCAGCCAATCGGAATTCGAGGGACGCCATCTTGGATGACGTCACTTAAAGGAACCTTCATTCGTCGGGTAGTCGTCGTTGAAGAAGGATGTTCCGCGCTGGAGGTCTTGAAGATGGAGCTGCTCCTCGTCGGATGGATGAAGATAGAAGATGCCGCTTGGATGAAGATGTCTGCCGGTCTGGATGTCCTCTTCTGCCCGGATAGGATGAAGACTTCTGCCGCTCCGGATGTCTTCTTTTGGTCCATCGGATGAAGAGTTCGGCCCGGTTGGGTGAAGACGACTCAAGGTAGGAAGATCTTCAGGGGGGTAGTGTTAGGTTTATTTTAGGGGGGTTTGGGTTAGAGTAGGGGTATGTGGGTGGTGGGTTGTAATGTTGGGGGTGGTATTGTGTTTTTTTTTTACAGGCAAAAGAGCTGATTTCTTTGGGGCATGCCCCGCAAAAAGCCCTTTTAAGGGATGGTAAGGTAATAGAGCTGCTATTTTAATTTAGATTAGGGTAGGGAATTTTTTTATTTTGGGGGGCTTTGTTATTTTATTAGGGGGCTTAGAGTAGGTGTAATTAGCTTAAAATTCTTGTAATCTTTTTTTATTTTTTGTAATTTACTGTTTGTTTGTTTTTGTAATTTAGTTTAGTTTATTTAATTGTAGGTACTTGTAGTTAATTGATTTAATTTAATTTATTTATTGATAGTGTAGTGTTAGGTTTAATTGTAACTTAGGTTAGGATTTATTTTACAGGTAATTTTGTAATTATTTTAACTAGGTAGCTATTAAATAGTAAATAACTATTTAATAGCTATTGTACCTAGTTAAAATAAATACAAAGTTGCCTGTAAAATAAATATAAATCCTAAAATATCTACAATATAATTATTCGTTATATTGTAGCTATATTAGGGTTTATTTTACAGGTAAGTATTTAGTTTTAAATAGGAAGACTTTAGTTAATAATATTTAATTTATTTCGTTAGATTAAAATTATATTTAACTTAGGGGGTGTTAGGGTTAGGGTTAGACTTAGCTTTAGGGGTTAATACATTTATTAGAGTAGCGGCGAGGTCCGGTCGGCAGATTAGGGGTTAATACTTGAAGTTAAGTGTCGGCAATGTTAGGAAAGGGCAGATTAGGGGTTAATACTATTTATTATAGGGTTTTTGAGGCGGGAGTGAGGCGGTTTAGGGGTTAATACATTTATTAGAGTAGCGGTGAGGTCCGGTCGGCAGATTAGGGGTTAATAAGTGTAGGTAGGTGGTGGCGACGTTGGGGGGGCAGATTAGGGGTTAATAAATATTATGTAGGTGTCGGCGATGTTAGGGGCAGCAGATTAGGGGTACATAGGGATAATGTAGGTGGCGGCGGTGTGCGTTCGGCAGATTAGGGGTTAAAATGATTTATTAGAGTGGCGGCGATGTGGGGGGACCTCGGTTTAGGGGTATATAGGTAGTTTATGGGTGTTAGTGTACTTTAGAGCACAGTAGTTAAGAGCTTTATAAACCGGCGTTAGCCCAGAAAGCTCTTAACTATTGACTTTTTTCTGCGGATGGAGTCTTGTTGGTAGAGGCTCTACTGCTTACTTCAGCCAAGACTCTAAATACCAGCATTAGGAAGATCCCATTGAAAAGATAGGATACGCAATTGGCGTAAAGGGATCTGTGGTATGGAAAAGTCGCGGCTTGGAAGTGAGCGTTAGACCCTTTCCTGGCTGACTCTAAATACCAGCGGGCAGTAAAAAGCAGCGTTAGGACCCCTTAACGCTGCTTTTGACGGCTAACGCAGAACTCTAAATCTAGGCGAGTGTGACCACACCCGGTCACATGGTGCGCAATGCAGGACCGCCCCTGCTATAGGAAAAAGCACGCCAAGCCATCAGCCTGCACAGCTTACAAAAACGAATGTGAAAACCTGTACGTTTCAACATCTGCCTGAGCCTTATCTCACACATGTCACAGCATAATCATAATAAAATAAAATTATTTGATTAATCCCCCCTGTTCAATAATCCCCCTCCGGAAATATTAACCCTTGATTCCATACAGATAAAAGGAGCCACACAGTGACCCTGTCTTCTTGCGTTATCATATGTGTATAAAAATGAAACAATCTTACCGGAATCTATGCCGGGGAACAGAAACACGGTCCTTCAAGTGTGACAGACCGTAGCATCGCTTCTGACATGGACTTGAGTGAAGCTGACATGGACTGATTGCTTAGGAGCTGTTAATCTGAGTCTGGATGGTTTCGCAGAAAGACTCTCCCTGCATCTCCAGACTCTAACTTTCTACAACGCTCTCACTGAGAGGCTGACAAGACTACTTAAAACTCCAGTCCTATTTCTAAGGGCAGATACCTTTATAAGGAACTACTCCTAATCTTCTGACACTTCTCTGCCAACCTCCTGTGATGAAAGGCAAAGAATGACTGGGATATGAGAAAAGTAGGGGGGAGTATTTGAGCCTTTGGCTGGGGTGTCTTTGCCTCCTCCTGGGGGCCAGGTTCAGTATTTCCCAACAGTAAGGAATGATGCCGTGGACTCTCCTCATATTAAGAAGGAAAATTATTTAATGTTTTGAGGTATTTTGGTGGCAAGGGCTACAAAAAATAAATTGCAACCACTTACTAAATCCTTATTATCCATATTAAACATTTTATTGCAGGGCAACTAGAAGCAGGAATCCCTGTACAATAGACATATACAGAAATAATAGCAATACAGCATACAGGTGATTAGATCTAATTGTTATTATGTTACAGAAAATCTTCAGTTGAAACTAAACTGTTTCAATTTACAACTCTTAGGCCTAGATTTGGAGTTTGGCGGTAGCCGTGAAAACCAGCGTTAGAGGCTCCTAACGCTGGTTTTAGGCTACCTCCGGTATTTGGAGTCACTCAAAATAGGGTCTAACGTTCACTTTTCAGCCGCGACTTTTCCATACCGCAGATCCCCTTACGTAAATTGCGTATCCTATCTTTTCAATGGGATTTTTCTAACTCCGGTATTTAGAGTCGTGGCTGAAGTGAGCGTTAGAAATCTAACGACAAAACTCCAGCCGCAGAAAAAAGTCAGTAGTTAAGAGCTTTTTGGGCTAACGCCGGTTCATAAAGCTCTTAACTACTGTACTCTAAAGTACACTAACACCCATAAACTACCTATGTACCCCTAAACCGAGGTCCCCCCACATCGCCGCCACTCGATTAAATTTTTTTAACCCCTAATCTGCCGACCGCCACCTACGTTATACTTATGTACCCCTAATCTGCTGCCCCTAACACCGCCGACCCCTGTATTATATTTATTAACCCCTAATCTGCCCCCCACAACGTCGCCGCCAGCTACCTACAATAATTAACCCCTAATCTGCCGACCGCAAAGCTCCGCCACCTACATTATAGCTATGTACCCCTAATCTGCTGCCCCTAACACCGCCGACCCCTATATTATATTTATTAACCCCTAATCTGCCCCCCTCAACGTCGCCTCCACCTACCTACACTTATTAACCCCTAATCTGCCGAGCGGACCACACCGCTATTATAATAAAGTTATTAACCCCTAATCCGCCTCACTAACCCTATAATAAATAGTATTAACCCCTAATCTGCCCTCCCTAACATCGCCGACACCTAACTTCAATTATTAACCCCTAATCTGCCGACCGGAGCTCACCGCTATTCTAATAAATGTATTAACCCCTAAAGCTAAGTCTAACCCTAACACTAACACCCCCCTAAATTAAATATAATTTTAATCTAACGAAATTAATTAACTCTTATTAAATAAATTATTCCTATTTAAAGCTAAATACTTACCTGTAAAATAAATCCTAATATAGCTACAATATAAATTATAATTACATTGTAGCTATTTTAGGATTAATATTTATTTTACAGGCCAATAGAATGCGAGCTCAATCTGATTGGCTGATTGGATCAGCCAATCGGATTGAACTTGATTCTGATTGGCTGATTCCATCAGCCAATCAGAATATTCCTACCTTAATTCCGATTGGCTGATAGAATCCTATCAGCCAATCGGAATTCGAGGGACGCCATCTTGGATGACGTCCCTTAAAGGAACCGTCATTCTTCAGTTGGACGTCGCTGGAAGAAGATGGGTCCGCGGTGGAGGTCTTCAGGATGGAGCCGGTCGTCATCGGATGAAGATAGAAGATGCCGCTTGGATCAAGATGGTTGCCGGTCCGGATCGCCTCTTCTTCCCGGATAGGATGAAGACTTTGGAGCCTCTTCTGGAACTCTTCAGCCACCGGATGATGGATCGCCAGCCCCCGCTTGGGTTGGATGAAGATTTTGGAGCCAGGATGGATCGGTGATACCTGGTGAGGTGAAGACAAGGTAGGATGATCTTCAGGGTCTTAGTGTTAGGTTTATTTAAGGGGGGTTTGGGTTAGATTAGGGGTATGTGGGTGGTGGGTTGTAATGTTGGGGGGGGTATTGTATGTTTTTTTTTACAGGCAAAAGAGCTGAACTTCTTGGGCCATGCCCCGCAAAGGGCCCTGTTCAGGGCTGGTAAGGTAAAAGAGCTTTGAACTTTAGTAATTTAGAATAGGGTAGGGCATTTTTTATTTTGGGGGTCTTTGTTATTTTATTAGGGGGCTTAGAGTAGGTGTAATTATTTTAAAATTGTTGTAATATTTTTCTTATGTTTGTAAATATTTTTTTATTTTTTGTAACTTAGTTCTTTTTTATTTTTTGTACTTTAGTTAGTTTATTTCATTGTAGTTATTTGTAGATATTGTATTTAATTAATGTATTGATAGTGTAGTGTTAGGTTTAATTGTAGGTAATTGTAGGTATTTTATTTAATTAATTTATTGATAGTATAGTGTTAGGTTTAAATGTTAAAAAACATACATACACAGATTGTAGCATCATTACATTTCATGTAAATACATCTCATCTTTTAAATCATTTGATATGTTTACAGAGACATTTTTAATCTATTTGGTTGCCAAAAGCATTATTTCTATATCTGCAGAAAATAAACAACAGGCAAAAAGAATCAATAATATATACAACTATAGAAAAATAGAAAGATCCCATTCTTTGTTCATTCCTTTAGGGGTAAGTGTCCCTAATATTAGGGACACTTACCCCTAAAGGAATGAACAAAGAATGGGATCTTTCTATTTTTCTATATAATATAGAATATAGAAATAATGCTTTTGGCAACCAAATAGATTAAAAATGTCTCTGTAAACATATCAAATGATTTAAAAGATGAGATGTATTTACATGAAATGTAATGTAATAATGCTACAATCTGTGTATGTATGTTTTTTTAACATTTGATGTATTGATAGGGTTAAATTCTCTCTATCGCCACCTAGTGGTGTTTAGGTATATAAAGGTGTGAGAATTGTTTGTTTGGCATGGCATGAATACGTTGCCCGAAACGTTGCCCGTTATTTGTCTTATCTAATAAATATTAGATTTATGCTGTCACCTTCCTGACTGTTCTTAGCTAGACACATCTAGTTAGCCAATCACAAGAGACAAATGTGTGCAGGCACCAATCAGTAGCTAGTCCCCACTAGTGTAGGATATGTGCATATTCTTTTTTAACAAGGTATACCAAGAGAACGAAGCACATTTGATAATAGAAGTGAATTTAAAAGTGTCTTAACATTACATGCTCTATCTGAATCATGCAAGTATAATTTTGACTTTCCTATCCCTTTAATAAGTGATTCACACTCATTGAAAGTATAAATGATCCTTTGCTCAGAGATAAAAAAAATAATAGATCCACTGGGGAGCAGTTGATCTATATACCATATACCTCTGAACCCTTATATCTTTTTTGTAATATTTTTATGAATAATTTTTATCAGTGTATATATGAGTGTAACTGTATATTTTCATGTATTTATGTTGTGCTTGGTGCAACTTTTAACTCCTTGGCTCCGAATTATCAAATGGTGGGCGGACATGATTAGCTGTAGCAAATGATGTCTGCCCGACATAGCTAAATGGTTCTGGTGAACTGTTAAATGCTGCCCCCTACAGATTCGGGGGTGTCAATCAACCTGATCGTATCTGATCGGGTTGATTGCTCTCCGCCGCATCAGAGGCGGCGGACTAGTTAAGAAGCAGTGGTCTTAAGACAGCTGCTTCTTAACTGTTGTTTCTGGTGAGACTGAAGGCTCGCTCGGAAACAGGGGGATCAGGGACCATTTGGCCCTTGTTAAATCGCCCCCCTTATCCATTATGTGAGGTCTTCAGTTGCGCTAACTTGAAGAGCGTAAAATGCAAATGCTCTTGCATGTTAATGCGGGCGCAATATAAAGTTAGCATGCCTCCTGTAATTTAGCCTTTAATGTTTGAAATGTTTAAGGTGAATTTTTTTTTTCCAGGAAATGGTCTAGCAACACAAAACGGTATGAAATTCTCCACTTACGACCGAGATGGAGATATATATCATGCAAACTGTGCTTTGATCTTTAAGGGGGCATCTTGGTACAGCAACTGCCACAGCGCAAACTTGAATGGTAAATATCTGAAAGGTGAAACCACGGAGTATGCAACTGGCATGACGTGGTCTCCCTGGAAAGGACAATACTACTCCCTAAAGACATGTGAGATGAAGATAGCGCCAGCCGAGTAACCCTCACATCACCATCCTGAGTGTGCGCTGATATTACTGCTGAACAA
The DNA here is from genome assembly GCF_027579735.1 of Bombina bombina. NCBI lineage: Eukaryota > Metazoa > Chordata > Amphibia > Anura > Bombinatoridae > Bombina > Bombina bombina. Next base: position 30,431,785 of record NC_069509.1, read on the forward strand.
ACAACTCTTCACAACTTATATTTGTCTGCAAAATACAGTTTAAACAATTCTGTCTATTAAGAAATATATTTGTTTTGCTTTTTTCAAAAAAATAATAATAAAAAATAAAGCATTTTTATTTCATAATTTTTTTAAATGTTTGATATTATGTGTGCAGGGTCTGAGATACTAGGCACAGGGTAATTAAATATTTCCTGGCAGGTTTAAGCTGGGATTACAAATAGTCCTAGACTGATTTAAAGGCTTTGAAAGCTGCAAAAATGTATACAGCTGTGGAGCAGGGAGATGTGACTGAGGTTTTTAGGGTTATCAGGTGTCCTCTGTAAAATACTACATGACCAGCAGATGAATGAGCAGTAGTTGTGTCTATCATTAGACCTCAAAGCAGACCAGTGCCCCTGCATCCCCGCTGTCAGTCACATGACAACATCAAATCACTAATTAGAGCACTGCCCCTGCAGCCCCTCTGTCATTCACATGCCCAAATCAAACCACTAATTAGAGCACTGCCCCTGCAGCCCCTCTGTCATTCACATGCCCAAATCAAACCACTAATTAGAGCACTGCCCCTGCAGCCCCTCTGTCATTCACATGCCCAAATCAAACCACTAATTAGAGCACTGCCCCTGCAGCCCCTCTGTCATTCACATGCCCAAATCAAACCACTAATTAGAGCACTGCCCCTGCAGCCCCTCTGTCATTCACATGCCCAAATCAAACCACTAATTAGAGCACTGCCCCTGCATCCCCGCTGTCAGTCATATGACAACATCAAACCACTAATTAGTGCACTGCCCCTGCATCCCCTCTGTCAGTCACATGACCAAATCAAACCACTAATTAGAGCACTGCCCCTGAAGACCCTTTGTCATTCACATGCCCAAATCAAACCACTAATTAGACCACTGCCCCTGCATCCCCGCTGTCAGTCACATGACAACATCAAACCACTAATTAGTGCACTGCCCCTACAGCCCCTCTGTCAGTCACATGACCAAATCAAACCACTAATTAGAGCACTGCCCCTGAAGACCCTCTGTCATTCACATGCCCAAATCAAACCACTAATTAGAGCACTGCCCCTGAAGCCCCGCTGTCAGTCACATGCCCAAATCAAACCACTAATTAGAGCAATGCCCCTGAAGCCCCTCTGTCAGTCACATGCCCACATCAAACCACTTATTAGAGCACTGCCCCTGAAGCCCCTCTGTTAGTCACATGACCACATCAAACCACTAATTAGAGCACTGCCCCTGAAGCCCCTCTGTCAGTCTCATGCCAACATCAAACCACTAATTAGAGCACTTGCCCTGTGACACTTCTGTGAGCACCATACTCACATTATATGTCAGATCAGACCCCTGGCTCTGAAGCCCTTTTGTTATGGATATGCCACATCAGACCTCAGATCAGACCCAATGCCCTGCACCCCTCTGTCAACTACATACCCACATACCCCACAGCCCTTACCTTGATATGCCCTGTCAGCTGCTGTGTGTATATGTACATATTTATCAAGCTATATTTTACATAATTAATATAAGATCCATAGGATTCAATGGATAACATTAATTATGCAGATAGATCAATATTTATTTCTATGGTTAACTAGGATCCTAAGATTATAAATAACTCTTGTGTTTATTGCTTTGGTGTCATCCTTTTTACGTTTGGCAGTGTCAACAGGTGAAGGTGACCTAATACATATAGTGTGAGTGTAAATACAGTGATTCCTACTCAAGACAAGGTTTACTGAGAAATGAGATTGCAATTATATATTTAATGAGGTAACAGTACTCAATAGAAATAATATGTGACTTGAAACAAAGCACTGATGAGAGATACACAAACAGTGCATCTAATCCTTAAGGGACTGTACAACATTTATCAGCAAATATTCTTTGCATTGCAAGGTATATGTTTTAAAATCAAAATAATATAATTTTGCTACCATAAATTAGATACTCCCCACTGTATAACCTGCTTTAGGCAATCAGAGCCAGATGTAAATAAGTTCCAGCTCTTAGCTAACTAATCACTGTGGAGGATGTTGCAGGGCCAGGTAAATGTCACCATAAGTATGATAATAGCACCACATTCTCTCTGGTAGAAAGTGGAACAAGCACACATGTCAGAGGCATTTTACAGCAAACAGCTAATGTCGAGACACAAGGTGGGCGTGAACAGCTGATTAAGCAGCTCCGAGGAGCGGTAATTTTAAACTATTTTAGCCGCATTTGCAGCGGTTCTATCTGGGACATCTTACACGGAGCCCACGCTGAGTGAGGACATATCAAAGTGTATAATCCGTGCATTAAAGCCTGGGAATTGGGACACTGGGATACCCATTCAGCATTGAGCAAACAGTGACTGCTAAACAACCAGAACTGCCAGTGAGCCTTTAAACTGTTTGGAGCCTGTACATACCTCATTTTGTTTGAGGGCACTTCCTGTGAGTAGAAACCCTGAAGGGGCTCACCTTGTATATGTTTATGTATGTTTTTTAAAAATATAAAATTGATTTGCACTATGTAGGTACTTTTGTGCGCTTTTCTGTTCTTATCTTTGCCTTAGATCTTTTCTTCTATCCGTGGGATAACGGATGTGTTTGTGAATACAGCAGCCAGCACCTACCTAGATCCCCTAACATTGTGTGGGGCCATCACATATCCTTTTTTATAAAACACCAATAAATTACAATATTAAGAATTGTCCAGAATTGTATATACTACATGTGATTGATAGTGAGTATAAGTGCTTGTAAAATCATCATATTATATGTTGTATATTTTTTCATTCATTATTTGTTTGTGAGTTATTCAACTCTTAGAGAGCGCAGTTTTTTAGTATTCTATCACCCTTAGGAGTGATTTATACTTAATTTTGTTTTTATATATATATATATATATATATACATATATTAATTTATTTAAAAATTTCTAAGATAGATGTGCAAGATTTGTGAGTGCACTATAATCACACAGAGGACTAACAAAGAAGTGTAACATTAGACAATGGGAGAGTTAAAAGTGTCACAGGCAAAGGTCATCAGTACAATGTGAATTACTGTTAAGATACAAATAGCAATAAAGTTTATAAACAGATATAAGGTAAGTTGCCAATTGTAAACCATCCTGGCACAATACACAAAGGTTACTCTGTATACATAGAATAGGCACTTTGTTTCACTTGCAAATACAAACCTAGGTCAGTGTGTTTGAATTGCAACAATTACTAGGGAAGATGTTGCAATACACAGAGCTGACACACGGCTAGATTTGGAGTTTTGTCGGTAAGGACCCGCGTAGCTAACGCCGGCTTTTTTCTGGCCGCACCATAAAAATAACTCTGGTATTGAGAGTCCACATAAAGGCTGCGTTAGGCTCCAAAAAAGGAGCGTAGAGCATTTTTAACGCAGCTTCAACTCTCGATACCAGAGTTGCTTACGCAAGCGGCCAGCCTCAAAAACGTGCTTGTGCACGATTCCCCCATAGGAAACAATGGGGCTGTTTGAGCTGAAAAAAAAACCTAACACCTGCAAAAAAGCCGCGTTCAGCTCCTAACGCAGCCCCATTGTTTGCTATGGGGAAACACTTCCTAAGTCTGCACCTAACACCCTAACATGAACCCCGAGTCTAAACACCCCTAACCTTACACTTATTAACCCCTAATCTGCCGCCCCCGCTATCGCTGACACCTGCATTTTATTTTTAACCCCTAATCTGCCGCTCCGTAAACCGCCGCTACTTACATTATCCCTATGTACCCCTAATCTGCTGCCCCTAACACCGCCGACCCCAATGTTATATTTATTAACCCCTAATCTGCCCCCCACAACGTCGCCTCCCCCTGCCTACACTTATTAACCCCTAATCTGCCGAGCCGACCTGAGCGCTACTATAATAAAGTTATTAACCCCTAATCCGCCTCACTAACCCTATAATAAATAGTATTAACCCCTAATCTGCCCTCCCTAACATCGCCGACACCTAACTTCAATTATTAACCCCTAATCTGCCGACCGGAGCTCACCGCTATTCTAATAAATGTATTAACCCCTAAAGCTAAGTCTAACCCTAACACTAACAACCCCCTAAATTAAATATAATTTTAATCTAACAAAATTAATTAACTCTTATTAAATAAATTATTCCTATTTAAAGCTAAATACTTACCTGTAAAATAAATCCTAATATAGCTACAATATAAATTATAATTACATTGTAGCTATTTTAGGATTAATATTTATTTTACAGGCAACTTTGTAATTATTTTAACCAGGTACAATAGCTATTAAATAGTTAAGAACTATTTAATAGTTACCTAGTTAAAATAATTACAAAATTACCTGTAAAATAAATCCTAACCTAAGTTACAATTAAACCTAACACTACACTATCAATAAATTAATTAAATAAAATACCTACAATTACCTACAATTAAACCTAACACTACACTATCAATACATTAATTAAATACAATATCTACAAATAACTACAATGAAATAAACTAACTAAAGTACAAAAAATAAAAAAGAACTAAGTTACAAAAAATAAAAAAATATTTACAAACATAAGAAAAATATTACAACAATTTTAAACTAATTACACCTACTCTAAGCCCCCTAATAAAATAACAAAGACCCCCAAAATAAAAAATGCCCTACCCTATTCTAAATTACTAAAGTTCAAAGCTCTTTTACCTTACCAGCCCTGAACAGGGCCCTTTGCGGGGCATGCCCCAAGAAGTTCAGCTCTTTTGCCTGTAAAAAAAAACATACAATACCCCCCCCCAACATTACAACCCACCACCCACATACCCCTAATCTAACCCAAACCCCCCTTAAATAAACCTAACACTAAGACCCTGAAGATCATCCTACCTTGTCTTCACCTCACCAGGTATCACCGATCCGTCCTGGCTCCAAAATCTTCATCCAACCCAAGCGGGGGTTGGCGATCCATCATCCGGTGGCTGAAGAGGTCCAGAAGAGGCTCCAAAGTCTTCATCCTATCCGGGAAGAAGAGGCGATCCGGACCGGCAACCATCTTGATCCAAGCGGCATCTTCTATCTTCATCCGATGACGACCGGCTCCATCCTGAAGACCTCCACCGCGGACCCATCTTCTTCCGGCGACGTCCAACTGAAGAATGACGGTTCCTTTAAGGGACGTCATCCAAGATGGCGTCCCTCGAATTCCGATTGGCTGATAGGATTCTATCAGCCAATCGGAATTAAGGTAGGAATATTCTGATTGGCTAAATAAAGCTAACACTAAGCCCCTGAAGATCTTAAATAAACCTAACACTAAGCCCCTGAAGATCTTCCTACCTTGTCTTCACCTCACCAGGTATCACCGATCCGTCCTGGAGAGCTCCTCCGATGTCCTGATCCAAGCCCAAGCAGGGGGCTGAAGATGTCCATGATCCGGTCGAAGTCTTCATCCAAGCGGGGCAGAAGAGGTCTTCCATCCGATTGAAGTCTTCATCCAAGCGGGGCAGAAGAGGTCTTCCATCCGATTGAAGTCTTCATCCAGGCGGCATCTTCTATCGACATCCATCTGGAGCGGAGCGGCAGCATCCTGAAGACCTCCGACGCGGAACATCCATCCTGGCCGACGACTGAACGACGAATGACGGTTCCTTTAAATGACGTCATCCAAGATGGCGTCCCTCGAATTCCGATTGGCTGATAGGATTCTAACAGCCAATAGAATGCGAGCTCAATCTGATTGGCTGATTGGATCAGCCAATCGGATTGAACTTGATTCTGATTGGCTGATTCCATCAGCCAATCAGAATATTCCTACCTTAATTCCGATTGGCTGATAGAATCCTATCAGCCAATCGGAATTCGACGATGTTAGGGAGGGCGATGTTAGGGAGGGCAGATTAGGGGTTAATACTATTTATTATAGGGTTAGTGAGGCGGATTAGGGGTTAATAACTTTATTATAATAGCGGTGCGGTCCGCTCGGCAGATTAGGGGTTAATAAGTGTAGGCAGGTGGAGGCGACGTTGAGGGCGGCAGATTAGGGGTTAATAAATATAATATAGGGGTCGGCGGTGTTAGGGGCAGCAGATTAGGGGTACATAGCTATAATGTAGGTGGCGGAGCTTTGCTGTCGGCAGATTAGGGGTTAATTATTGTAGGTAGCTGGCGGCGACGTTGTGGGGGGCAGGTTAGGGGTTAATAAATATAATATAGGGGTCGGCGGTGTTAGGGGCAGCAGATTAGGGGTACATAGGGATAACTTAGCTGGCGGCGCTTTGCGGTCGGCAGATTAGGGGTTAAAAAAATAAATCGAGTGGCGGCGATGTGGGGGGACCTCAGTTTAGGGGTACATAGGTAGTTTATGGGTGTTAGTGTACTTTAGAGTACAGTAGTTAAGAGCTTTATGAACCGGCGTTAGCCCAGAAAGCTCTTAACTACTGACTTTTTCCTGCGGCTGGAGTTTTGTCGTTAGATTTCTAACGCTCACTTCAGACACGACTCTAAATACCGGAGTTAGAAAGATCCCATTGAAAAGATAGGATACGCAAATGACGTAAGGGGATCTGCGGTATGGAAAAGTCGCGGCTGAAAAGTGAGCGTTAGACCCTTTTTTGAGTGACTCAAAATACCGGAGTTAGCCTAAAACCAGCGTTAGGAGCCTCTAACGCTGGTTTTCACGGCTAACGCCAAACTCCAAATCTAGGCCACAGTATGGTGCTGTTTTCTCATATAACATAAGACATAATACCTGTGAATGTGTCACTAGCAATGATATATACATCTTTTTTATTTGTAAAGCGTGTAGTGTTTTACAGTAAATGGACACACCCATTGAAAAGCATCTTGAATGCTAATTATCATATCCTTTAAGTGTCTAGTTAGGGACACATGTTCCTGTATATTTCAAACAATAATTGTGCAGCTGCATGAAGGTTTGGGATTCCATGGAATGCACCACAGTGTCTCTGCTGAGAGTTGAAAAAAATGCAATTTTTAGATTTTAATTGCTAGATAATCAGTAATAACAATTGATGAAAGGTCACTGCGACATTGTAACTGCATAATTGCCTTTTATGAGGAATTGCATTCAGATATAATTCAAATTGAGCGCCATATACTGTGAGGGAAAAAGTTATTTGATCCCCTGCTGATATTGTGTGTTTGCCCACTGACAAAGCAATGATCAGTCTATAATTTTAATGGTAGGTTTATTTGAACAGTGAGAGACAGAATAACAACAACAAAATCCAGAAAAACGCATTTCAAAAAAGCTATAAATTGATTTGCATTTTAATAAATGAAATAAGTATTTGATCCCCTATCAATCAGCAAGATTTCTGGCTCCCTGGTGTCTTTTATACAGGTAATGAGCTGAGATTAGGAGCACTCTCTTAAAGGGAGTGCTCCTAATCCCAGTGTGTTACCTGTATAAAAGACACCTGTCCACCGAGGCAATCAATCGATCAGATTCCAAACTCTCCACCATGGCCAAGACCAAAGAGCTATACAAGGATGTCAAGGACAAGATTGTAGACCTACACAAGTCTGGAATGGGCTAAAAGACCATCGCCAGGCAGCTTGGTGAGAAGGTGACAACAGTTGGTGCAATTATTTGCAAATGGAAAAAACACAAAATAACTGTCAATCTCCCTCGGTCTGGGGCTCCATGCAGGATCTCACCTCGTGGAGTTGCAATGATCATGAGAATGGTTAGGAATCAGCCCAGAACTACACTGGAGGATCTTGTTAATGATCTCAAGGCAGCTGGGACCATAGTCACCAAGAAAACAATTGGTAATACACTACACCATGAAGACTGAAATCCTGCAGTGCCTGCGAGGTCCCCCTGCTCAAGAAAGCACATGTACAGGCCCGTCTGAAGTTTTCCAATGAACATCTGAATGATTCAGAGGGGAACTGGGTGAAAGTCTTGTTGTCAGATGAGACCAAAATCGAGCTCTTTGGCCTCTGTGATTGCCAACAAGGGCTTTGCCACCAAGTACTAAGTCATGTTTTGCAAACAGGTTAAATACTTAATTCCGAGAATACAATTGCAAGGAATGTACTTGAATAGCACTCTACATCACAGCTAGAATTCGTCACAGAGTACTGTCATGGGAAACTGACCCATAGAAATGGGGAAAATAAAACTTAACCTGTATTAATTAAAGATAAATATCAAATAAAAATTAAAAACCACAGTTGGTGAATAAGTGTATGACAGGAGTTGCTAATATACCCCAGAGATATAATGTCACTGGGATTAAAATTAGTACCCCATTAGATAGGTAATAGGCCAAGGGCTCAACCTGGAAGGTATGTGGGGATGATTGTGACCATCAAACAGCAACTAGATATTCTACAACAGAAAACATAATTTATGTAAAAACTTACCTGATAAATTCATTTCTTTCATATTGGCAAGAGTCCATGAGCTAGTGACGTATGGGATATACATTCCTACCAGGAGGGGCAAAGTTTCCCAAACCTCAAAATGCCTATAAATACACCCCTCACCACACCCACAATTCAGTTTAACGAATAGCCAAGAAGTGGGGTGATAAGAAAGGAGCGAAAGCATCAAACAAGGAATTGGAATAATTGTGCTTTATACAAAAAAAATCATAACCACCACAAAAAAGGGTGGGCCTCATGGACTCTTGCCAATATGAAAGAAATTAATTTATCAGGTAAGTTTTTACATAAATTATATTTTCTTTCATGTAATTGGCAAGAGTCCATGAGCTAGTGACGTATGGGATAGCAGATACCAAAGATGTGGAACTTCCACGCAAGAGTCACTAGAGAGGGAGGGATAAAATAAAGACAGCCAATTCCGCTGAAAAAACAATCCACAACCCAAATCAAAAAGTTTTAATCTTTATAATGAAAAAAACTGAAATTATAAGCAGAAGAATCAAACTGAAACAGCTGCCTGAAGTACTTTTCTACCAAAAACTGCTTCTGAGGAAGAAAAAACATCAAAATGGTAGAATTTAGTAAAAGTATGCAAAGAAGACCAAGTTGCTGCTTTGCAAATCTGATCAACAGAAGCTTCATTCTTAAAAGCCCAGGAAGTAGAAACTGACCTAGTAGAATGAGCCGTAATCCTCTGAGGAGGGGATTTACCCGACTCCACATAAGCATGATGAATCAAAAGCTTTATCCAAGACGCCAAAGAAATGGAAGAAGCCTTCTGACCTTTCCCAGAACCAGAAAAGATAACAAATAGACTAGAAGTCTTTCTGAAATCTTTAGTAGCTTCAACATAATATTTCAAAGCTCTTACTACATCCAAAGAATGTAAAGATCTCTCCAGAGAATTCTTAGGATTAGGACACAACGAAGGGACAACAATTTCTCTTCTAATGTTGTTAGAATTCCCAACTTTAGGTAAAAATTTAAATGAAGTCCGCAAAACCGCCTTATCCTGATGAAAAATCAGAAAAGGAGACTCACAAGAAAGAGTAGATAACTCAGAAACTCTTCTAGCAGAAGAGATGGTCAAAAGGAACAAGACTTTCCAAGAAAGTAATTTAATGTCCAAAGAATGCATAGGCTCAAACGGAGGAGCCTGTAAAGCCCTCAAAACCAAATTAAGAATCCGAGGAGAGATTGACTTAATGACAGGCTTGATACGAACCAAAGCCTGTACAAAACAATGAATATCAGGAAGATTAGCAATTTTTCTGTGAAACAGAACAGAAAGAGCACAGATTTGTCCTTTCAAGGAACTTGCAGACAAACCCTTATCCAAACCATCCTGAAGAAACTGTAAAATTCTAGGAATTCTAAAAGAATGCCAAGAGAATCTATGAGAAGAACACCAAGAAATGTAAGTCTTCCAAACTCTGTAATAAATCTTTCTAGACACAGATTTACGAGCCTGTAAGATAGTATTAATCACTGAGTCAAAGAAACCTCTATGACTAAGCATTAAGCGTTCAATCTCCATACCTTCAAATTTAATGATTTGAGATCCTGATGGAAAAATGGGCCTTGAGATAGGTCTGGCCTTAACGGAAGTGTCCAAGGTTGGCAACTGGCCATCCGAACGAGATCCGCATACCAAAACCTGTGAGGCCATGCTGGAGCCACCAGCAGTACAAACGAACGCTCCGTTAGGATTTTGGAAATCACTTTTGGAAGAAGAACTAGAGGCGGAAAGATATAAGCAGGTTGATAATTCCAAGGAAGTGACAACGCATCCACCGCTTCCGCCTGAGGATCCCTGGATCTGGACAGGCACCTGGGAAGTTTCTTGTTTAGATGAGAAGCCATCAGATCTATTTCTGGATGTACCCAGATTTGAACAATCTGAAGAAATACCTCTGGGTGAAGAGACCATTCGCCCGGATGTAACGTCTGGCGACTGAGATAATCCGCTTCCCAATTGTCTATACCTGGGATGTGAACCGCAGAGATTAGACAGGAGCTGGATTTCGCCCATACAAGTATCCGAGATACTTCTTTCATAGCCTGAGGACTGTGAGTCCCACCTTGATGATTGACATACGCCACGGTTGTGACATTGTCTGTCTGAAAACAAATAAACGATTCTCTCTTCAGAAGAGGCCAGAACTGAAGAGCTCTGAAAATCGCATACAAAGCTGGAGAGGTCTCATGTGAAAACGAGCAAAGGGGATCGCGTCTGATGCAGCAATCATGAGACTTAGAATTTCCATGCACAAAGCTACCGAAGGGAATGATTGAGACTGAAGGTTTCGACAAGCTGAAACCAATTTCAGACATCTCTTTTCTGTTAGAGAGAAAGTCATGGACACTGAATCTATGTGGAAACCCAAAAAGGTTACCCTTGTCTGAGGAATCAAGGAACTCTTTGGTAAATTGATCCTCCAACCATGTCTTTGAAGAAACAACACAAGTTGATTCGTATGAAATTCTGCAGAATGTAAAGACTGAGCAAGTACCAAGATATCGTTTAAATAAGGAAATACCGCAATACCCTGCTCTCTGATTACAGAGAGAAGGGCACCGAGAACTTTTGAAAAGATCCTTGGAGCTGTTGCTAGGCCAAAAGGAAGAGCAACAAACTGATAATGCTTGTCTAGAAAAGAGAATCTCAGGAACTGATAGTGGTCTGGATGAATTGGAATATGATGATATGCATCCTGAAAGTCTATTGTGGACATATAATGCCCTTGCTGAACAAAAGGCAGAATAGTCCTTATAGTCACCATTTTGAATGTTGGTATCCTTACATAATGATTCAATATTTTTAAATCCAGAACTGGTCTGAAAGAATTCTCCTTCTTTGGTACAATGAACAGATTTGAGTAAAACCCCAGGCCCCGTTCCAGATCTGGAACTGGCACAATTACCCCAGCTGACTCCAGGTCTGAAACACATTTCAGAAATGCCTGATCCTTTACTGGGTTTACTGGAATGCGTGAGAGAAAAAATCTTCTCACAGGTGGTCTTACCTTGAAACCTATTCTGTACCCTTGAGAAACAATGTTCTGAATCCAAAGATTTTTTTTGCTGGAATGAGGGCCGCACCTTCATGCGGACTTGGGAGCTGGTTTTGTTTTTCTAAAAGGCTTGGATTTATTCCAGACTGGAAGTTTCCAAACGGAAACTGTTCCTTTAGGGGAAGGGTCAGGCTTCTGTTCCTTATTCTGACGAAAGGAACGAAAACGATTAGCAGCCCTATATTTACCCTTAGATTTTTTATCCCGAGGCAAAAAAGCTCCCTTCCCCCCAGTAACAGTTGAAATTATAGAATCCAACTGAGAACCAAATAATTTATTAACTTGGAAAGAAAGAGAAAGCAACGTTGACTTCAAAGTCATATCGGCATTCCAAGACTTAAGCCATAAAGCTCTTCTAACTAAAATAGCTAAAGACATATACCTGACATCAATTCTAATGATCTCAAACATGGCATCACAAACAAAGTTATTAGCATGTTGAAGAAGTTTAACAATGCTATAAGCATTATGGTCTGACACTTGTTGCGCTAAAGCCTCCAACCAGAAGGTGGAAGCCGCAGCAACATCAGCCAAAGAAATAGCAGGTCTAAGAAGATTACCTGAACATAAATAAGCCTTCCTTAGAAAGGATTCAAGCTTCCTATCTAAAGGATCCTTAAAAGAAGTACTATCTGCCGTAGGAATAGTAGTACGTTTAGCAAGAGTAGAGATAGCCCCATCAACTTTGGGGATTTTTTCCCAAAACTCTAATCTATCAGACGGCAAAGGGTACAATTTCTTAAACCTTGGAGAAGGAGTAAATGAAGTACCTAGACTATTCCATTCCCTAGAAATTACTTCTGAAATAGCATCAGGAACTGGAAAAACTTCTGGAATAACTACATGAAGTTTAAAAAACGAATTTAAACGCTTATTCGTTTTAATATCAAGAGGACTAGACTCCTCCATATCTAATGCAATCAACACTTCTTTCAGTAAAGAACGAATAAACTCCATCTTAAACAAATATGAAGATTTATCAGTGTCAATATCTGAGGCAGAATCTTCTGAATCAGATAGATCCTCATCAGAAATAGATAAGTCAGAATGATGGCGGTCATTTAAAAATTCATCTGAAATATGAGAAGTTTTAAAAGACCTTTTACGTTTACTAGAAGGAGGAATAACAGACAGAGCCTTCCGAATAGAATTAGAAACAAATTCTTTTACATTAACAGGAACATCCTGAACATTAGATGTTGAAGGAACAACAACAGGTAATGGATTATTACTAATGGAAATATTATCCGCGTTTGATAGTTTATCATGACAACTAACACAAACTACAGCCGGAGGAACAGTTACCAAAAGTTTACAAGAAATGCACTTAGCTTTGGTAGAACCAACATCAGGCAGCGTCTTTCCAGAAGTAGATTCTGATCCAGGGTCAGGTAGTGACATCTTGCAATATGTAATAGAAAAAACAACATATAAAGCAAAATTATCAAATTCCTTAAATGACAGTTTCAGGAATGGGAAAAAATGCAAAACAAAACAAGCCTCTAGAAACCAGAAGCAACTAAAAAGTGAGACTGAAATAATGTGAAAAAAACTGGCACCAAGTATGACGCCCACATTTTTTGGCGCCATAAACGTCTGCAACAAACACGAGTCAAAAATGACGCAACTACGTGAAAACTTCCGGCGTCAACTACGACGCCGGAAATGACGTAATTCTCGCGCCAAAAAAGTCTTGCGCCAAAAATGACGCAATAAATTCTAGCATTTTCTGCACCCGCGAGCCTAATAGCCCGCAATTTAGAAGAAAAAAGTCAATTGAAAATTTTAAGGTAAGAATTTTTTTTAATTCATATGCATTTTCCCAAAAAATGAAACTGACAGTCTGAAAGAAGGAACACTGATTGACCTGAATCATGGCAAATATAAGTTTAAAACATATATTTAGAACGTTACATATAAAGTGCCAAACCATAGCTTAAAGTGTCATAAATAAAATAAGACTTACTTACCCTAAGACACTCATATAGTAGATAGCCAAACCAGTACTGAAACGAGAATCAGTAGAGGTAATGGTATATAATAGTATATCGTCGATCTGAAAAGGGAGGTAGGAGAAGAAATCTCTACGACCGATAACAGAGAACCTATGAAATAGATCCCCTAGAGGAAGACCATGGTATTCAAATAGGCAATACTCTCTTCACATCCCTCTGACATTCACTGCACTCTGAGAGGAAAACCGGGCTTCAGCCTGCTGCAAAGCGCATATCAACGTAGAAATCTAGCACAAACTTACTTCACCACCTCCATGGGAGGCAAAGTTTGTAAAACTGAATTGTGGGTGTGGTGAGGGATGTATTTATAGGCATTTTGAGGCTTGGGAAACTTTGCCCCTCCTGGTAGGAATGTATATCCCATACGTCACTAGCTCATGGACTCTTGCCAATTACATGAAAGAAATCTATTTTTAGCTCATCAGCTAATCACTAGAATATACTTGTGCTGGTGGTACCATTATAAGGATCCTAAATTGGTGTGTGGGAGCTATTCGATCTGTGTTACATGTAAATATATTGATATTCCCTGAATATTGGGTACCAGACCAAATAAACACACATAAAAACCTCCCTTATATTCTATGGAAATGATTCGATCTCCAGGGTGGCGTCAGTATTATTGATATAGTTTGTAATAGCCAATATATGTTAATATTGATTATAGGTAATAGTGGCATAAATCTTTCATAAAGGAAATCCCTGTATAGTCGTGTGTTTGTCACACTTTCATTGGATTAGAGTTGTGTTAATAACCTGGAGTTATTACAATTGACAACTACATGGGTAACCGTGAAAGGTTTATTTAGGTGTACTTCTTATACTAATAGTAGCTTGCACCAAGCAACATAACATGTTTAAGGTCAGCACGTGATCGGAGCACAAACATACTTGGAGTTAGTGTAACAAAGTGGGTCTACCCCTTTGAAATAATCGCTACAGGTAAGCTCCTACTAATAGTATTTAATAATCTTGTATGAGACGTACACACACAACAATTGTAGCTGTTATGGAAAGAAACACCTCCAACCCTATTAGTGATAAATGAACCCGGGATTACTTCCCTTAGTTATGTAATTAATAATTACGGGTGTTGGGCTTCTATATAATATAAATCGAGTATTGTTGTGTCTGTATCTATCGGTACTGTACCCTTGTGTTTCTTTGGTAATACTGAAAAAAGCACTCCCGCTATAATTCGGGTTTATAATAGTATCCATTGGGATCCGAAATTTGTTTGACTAGAGCATGAGGTATATATTATTTATATTATTAAAATAACAATTATCCGGTTTACAAATTACAGGTCCCACGGGTGAAGATTAATCCACATCCTATGTATATTTAAAGTAAGGTTGAGATAATTACGTTAATATACTGGCAAAGCCGAAAGGCGAAACATGTCAGGGCGTATGGAGACTCTGTGTCTTGTTTTTAACTAAACAGTTGCGTGAATGTGTGTGACCCAATATAGAATTAATTTACTTTAAGTCAAGGACTCATAGTTCATTATTTCTGTGGATAATTTGTGGATAAGTGTCAGTATATTAACGTAATTATCTCAACCTTACTTTAAATATACATAGGATGTGGATTAATCTTCACCCGTGGGACCTGTAATTTGTAAACCGGATAATTGTTATTTTAATAATATAAATAATATATACCTTATGCTCTAGTCAAACAAATTTCGGATCCCACTGGATACTATTATAAACCTGCATTATAGTGGGAGTGCTTTTTTCAGTATTACCAAAGAAACACAAGGGTACAGTACCGATAGATACAGACACAACAATATCCAATTTATATTATATAGAAGCCTAACACCCGTAATTATTAATATCATAACTAAGGGAAGTAATCCCGGGTTCATTTATCACTAATAGGGTGGGAGGTGTTTCTTTCCATAACAGCTACAATTGTTGTGTGTGTACGTCTCATACAAGATTATTAAATACTATTAGTAGGAGCTTACCTGTAGCGATTATGTCAAAGGGGTAGACCCACTTTTATACGCTAACTCCTAGTATGTTTGTGCTCCGATCACGTGCTGACCTTAAACATGTTATGTTGCTTGGTGCAAGCTACTATTAGTATAAGAAGTACACCTAAATAAACCTTTCACGGTTACTCTTGTAGTTGTCAATAGTAATAACTCCAGGTTATTAACACAACTCTAATCCAATGAAACTGTGACAAACACACGACTATACAGGGATTTCCTTTATGAAAGATTTATGCCACTATTACCTAGAATCAATATTAACATATATTGGTAATTACAAACTATATCAATAATACTGACGCCACCCTGGAGATCAAATAATTTCCATAGAATATAAGGGAGGTTTTTATGTGTGTTTATTTGGTCTGGTACCCAATATTCAGGGAATATCAATATATCTACATGTAACACAGATCGAATAGCTCCCACACACCAATTTAGGATACTAATAATGGTACCACCAGCACAAGTATATTCTAGTGATTAGCTGACGAGCTAAAAATATATTTCTGTTGTAGAATATCTAGTTGCTGTTTGATGGTCACAATCATCCCCACATACCTCCCAGGTTGAGCCCTTGGCCTATTACCTATCTAATGGGGTACTAATTTTAATCCCAGTGACATTATATCTCTGGGGTATATTAGCAACTCCTGTCATACACTTATTCACCAACTGTGGTTTTTAATTTTTATTTGATTTTTATCTTTAATTAATACAGGTTAAGTTTAATTTTCCCCATTTCTATGGGTCAGTTTCCCATGACAGTACTCTGTGACGAATTCTAGCTGTGATGTAGAGTGCTATTCAAGTACATTCTTTGCAATTGCCTTGCAATTGTATTCTCTTAGTTGCTCTCTCTCATATGTACAGCACCTAGGTCCCTCCCTGACAACATTGTATCCTCTTTTGCCCCCCATATTACAGGGGCAGGAGTATTGGGTTATTGGGACACATCACCTGTAGTGCCATCGTTATTTCTTATTGTCCTTCTAAATACTTGATTCACTCATTAAAATGCAAATCAATGTATAACTTTTTTTAAAATGCGTTTTTCTGGATTTTTTGTTGTTATTCTGTCTCTCACTGTTCAAATAAAAAATTACTGATCATTTCCTTATAGGACACGGATGAAAAGGAGGGACAAGACAGGAACCTAAACGGAAGGCACCACTGCTTGAAGAATCTTTCTCTTAAAAACAGCCCGGACGAGGCAAAAGTATCAAATTTGTAAAATTTGGAAAAAGTGTGAAGAGACGACCAAGTTGCAGCCTTGCAAATCTGTTCAACAGAAGCATCATTTTTAAATGCCCATGAGGAAGCCACAGCCCTAGTAGAATGAGCCGTAATTCTTTTAGGAGGCTGCTGTCCAGCAGTCTCATATGTAAAACGGATGATACTCTTCAGCCAAAAAGAAAGAGAGGTAGCCGTAGCTTTCTGGCCCCTACGTTTTCCGGAAAAAAACAACAAATAATGAAGATGATTGACGAAATTCTTTAGTCGCCTGCAAGTAAAACTTCAGGGCACGGACCACGTCCAAGTTATGTAACAGACGCTCCTTCTTAGAAGGATTAGGACACAATGAAGGAACAATAATTTCCTGATTAATATTTTTGTTGGAAACAACCTTAGGAAGAAAACCAGGTTTGATACGTAACACTACCTTATCGGAATGAAAAATAAGGTAAGCAGAATCACATTGTAATGCCGAAAGCTCAGAAACTCTGCGAGCAGAAGAAATAGCAACCAAAAATAAAACTTTCCAACATAACAATTTAATATCTATGGAATGCATAGGTTCAAATGGAACCCCTTGAAGAACCTTAAGAACTAAATTCAAACTCCAAGGAGGAGCAATAGGTCTAAACACAGGCCTGATTCTAGTCAGAGCCTGACAAAAAGATTGAACATCCGGAATATCTGCCAGACGTTTGTGTAGCAAAATAGATAAAGCAGAAATCTGTCCCTTTAAGGAACTTGCTGATAACCCTTTCTCCAATCCTTCTTGGAGAAAAGATAAAATCCTAGGAATCCTAATCTTACTCCATGAGTAGCCCTTGGATTTGCACTAATAAAGATATTTATTCCATATCTTATGGTAAATCTTTCTAGTAACAGGCTTACGTGCCTGGATCAAGGTATCAATGACCGAATCAGAGAACCCTCGCTTAGATAAAATCAAGTGTTCAATCTCCAAGCAGTCAGCTGCAGAGAAATTAGATTTGGATAATGGAAGGGTCCCTGAATGAGAAGGTCCTGCCTCAGTGGAAGCTTCCACAGCGGCAGAGAGGACATGCCCACCAGATCGGCATACCAAGTCCTGCGAGGCCACGTAGGAGCGATGAGAATCACCGAAGCCCTCTCCTGTTTGACTCAAGCAATCACCCAGGGAAGGAGAGCAAATGTCGGAAACACATAAGCTAGGTTGAATGACCAAGGCACTGCCAAGGTATCTATCAGTTCGGCATTAGGATCCCTGGACCTGGATCCGTATCTCGGGAGCTTGGCATTCTGACGAGATGCCATAAGATCCAGCTCCGGTCTGCCCAATCTGAGAATCAGGTTGGCAAAGACCTCCGGATGGAGTTCCCATTCCCCCGGATGAAACGTCTGTCTGCTCAAAAAATCTGCTTCCCAGTTGTCCACTCCTGGGATGTAGATTGCTGACAGAGAACAAGAGTGAGCTTCCGCCCACCGAATTATCTTGGATACTTCTGTGATTGCTAAGGAACTCCTTGTTCCTCCCTGATGATTGATGTAAGCCACAGTCGTGATGTTGTCCCACTGAAATCGGATGAATTTGTCTGAAGCCAACTGAGGCCAAGCCTGAAGCACATTGAATATTGCTCTCAACTCCAGAATATTGATGGGAAGTAGAGACTCCGACCGAGTCCACACACCTTGAGCCTTCAGGGAATTCCAAACTTCACCCCATCCTAGTAGGCTGGCGTCCGTTGTCACCCATGTGGGTCTGCGGAAGCACGTACCTTGGGACAGATGATACGGCGACAACCACCAAAGAAGACAGTCCCTCGTCTCCTGTTCCAGGTCTATTTGAGGAGACAAATTTGCATAATCGCCATTCCATTGTCTGAGCATGCTCAGTTGTAGAGGTCTGAGATGAAAACGAGCAAACCGAGTGATGTCCATTGCAGCCACCATTAATCCAATTACCTCCATGCACTGAGCCACTGATGGCTGAGGATTGGCCTGAAGGGATCTGCAGGTATTCAGAATCTTTAACTTTCTGACTTCTGTCAAAAAGATTTTCATGGATAGAGGGTCTATTAGAGCAGTGTTTTTCAACCAGTGTGCCGAGATCCTCAGGCGTGCCACGGCAGACTGACAACAGTGTGACATATTTTTTAAATTTTGCTTGTTTTTTACTCTGGGCATCTATGTATGCTTGTGTGTGTGTGTGTGTATATATATATATATATATATATATATATATACACACCCACTGTGCTCTACAGATAACACTTTTCCCAGTGCAGGGGTGTCCCTCTTTCAAATTTTGAAGTATTGGGAGGTATGAGACAGGCTCATCAGGCAGGCATCATTTACAAACATGACATATTGACATTCATTCACAGACAATCATTATGATTGTTTGTGAATGAATGTCAATATGGCACGTATAGTTTGTAGGAGGCACAGTACAGTATGTGTGTGTGTGTGTATATATATATATATATATATATATATATATATATATATATATACTGTATATAAATGCTGTATTAGGCTACAATGTGTGATTTTGTTAAATTTTGGGATGGTGGTGTGCCGCAGGATTTTTTAATGTAAAAAAGTGTGCCATGGCAAAATAATGGTTGAAAATCACTGTATTAGAGTTCCCAGGAAATGAACCCTTGTCTGTGGAATTAGTGAACTCTTTTCTAGATTCACCTTCTACCCGTGAGTCCTTAGAAAGGATAGAACAATGTCGGTATGAGACTTTGCCAGCTGATAAGACGACGCCTGGATCAGAATATCGTCCAGATAAGGCGCCACTGCAATGCCCCGCGGCCTGAGAACCGCCAGCAGAGACCCTAGAACCTTTTGTGAAGATTCTGGGTGCCGTGGCCAGCCCGAAAGGAAGGGCCACGAACTGAAAATGTTTGTCCAGAAAGGCAAACATCAGGAACTTGTGATGATCTCTGTGGATAGGAATATGAAGATATGCATCCTTTAAGTCCACGGAAGTCATATATTGACCCTCCTGGATCAATGGAAGAATTGTCCGAATAGCCTCCATCTTGAAGGATGGAACTCTGAGAAACTTGTTTAGACTCTTGAGATCTAAAATGGGTCGGAACATTCCCTCTTTTTTGGGAACCACAAAAAGATTTGAGTAAAACCCCTGCCCCTGTTCTGGAACGGGACAAATTACTCCCATAGTGGAGAGGTCTTTTACACAACGTAAGAACGCCTCTCTTTTTATCTGGTCTACAGACAATCATGAAAGAAGAAACCTTCCCCTTGGGAAGGAATTTCTGAACTCCAACTGATACCCTTGAGACACGATTTCTAGTGTCCAGGGATCCTGAACGTCTCTTATCCAAGCCTGGACAAAGAGAGAAAATCTGCCCCTTACTAGATCTGGTCCCGGATCGGGGGCCACCCCTTCATGCTGTCTTGGGAGCAGCAGCGGGATTCTTGGGTTGTTTACCCTTGTTCCAAGCCTGGTTGGGTCTCCAGGTGGGCTTGGCTTGTGAATAATTCCCTTCCTGTTTAGCGGAAGAGGAAGGGGGGACTCCTTTGAAATTACGAAAGGAACGAAAATTACTCTGTCGTCCCCTTTGCTTAGATGTTTTATCTTGAGGGAGGAGATGACCCTTACCTCCCATAATAATAAATGATTTCTTTTAAGTCAGGCCCGAATAGGGTCTTTCCCCTGAAAGGAATAGCCAAAAGCTTGGATTTAGAGGACACATCCGCAGACCAAGATTTTAACTATAAAGCTCTTTGTGCTAAGATGGAGAATCCCAAACTCTTAGCCGCTAATTTGGTGATCTGAAAGGAAGCATCTGAAATAAAAGAATTAGCCATCTTAAGGGCCTTAATTCTGGTCTGTATTTCCTCTAAAAAGGTCTCAGTTCTAAGAGACTCTTCTAGAGTGTCAAACCAAAAAGTAACCACAGTCGTGACTGTTACAATGCAGGCCGCCGGTTGCAATAAAAACCCTTAATGAACATAGAGTTATTTGAGAAGACCCTCCAACTTCTTATCCATGGGGTCTTTGAAACCACAACTGTCCTAGATAGGAATAGTTGTACGCTTCGCCAGGGTAGAGATAGCTCCCTCCACCTTAGGGACCGTCTGCCAAGATCCCGAACGGTGTCAGCTATAGGGTACATTTTCTTAAAAATAGGGGAAGGGGAGAACGGGATACCCGGTCTTTCCCATTCCCTTGCAATAATTTCCGAAATTCTCTTAGTAACCGGAAAAACATCGGAATAAGAAGGGACCTCTAAGTATTTGTCCATCTTACTCAATTTCTCTGGTGGGACCACAATAGAATCACAGTCGTCCAGAGTCACCAAAACCTCTCGCAGCAAAAGACAGAGGTGTTCAAGCTTAAATCTGAAGGACATGACGTCCGAATCTGTCGGGGGCAATGCACTTCCTGAGTCAGACAGTTCCCCCTCAGACAAGGCCTCCCTACCCCCCATTTCAGAGCCCTGGGAGGGTACATCGGAGATAGCCATCAAAGCATCAAAAGTTGCAGAGACCACATGGGCCTCTGTCCTACTGCGTTTGCCTTGTAAAACTGGCAACTTAGATAAAACTTCTGTAAGAGTGGATGACATAACTGCAGCCATATCCTGCAGAGTGAATGAAGTGGACGCAGTTGAAGAACATGGCGTCGTTTGAGCGGGCGTTAAAGGTTGTGACGCTTGGGGAGAAAGTTGCGCAATACCCTGAGTCTCATCAGGCTGAAAATCATCCTTAGATACACTTGCATTAGACGACGAATGAAGGTTCTTTTAAGTGACGTCATCCAAGATGGCGTCCCTCGAATTCCGATTGGCTGATAGGATTCTATCAGCCAATCGGAATTAAGGTAGGAAAAATCTGATTGGCTGATTGAATCAGCCAATCAGATTCAAGTTCAATCCGATTGGCTGATCCAATCAGCCAATCAGATTGAGCTCGCATTCTATTGGCTGTTCCGATCAGCCAATAGAATGCAAGCTCAATCTGATGGGCTGATTGGATCAGCCAATTGGATTGAACTTGAATCTGATTGGCTGATTCAATCGGCCAATCAGATTTTTCCTACCTTAATTCCAATTGGCTGATAGAATCCTATCAGCCAATCGGAATTCGAGGGACGCCATCTTGGATGACGTCACTTAAAGGAACCTTCATTCGTCGTCTAGTCTTCATGCAGGAAGGATGTTCCGCGCCGGAGGTCTTGAAGATGGAGCCGCTCCTCGTTGGATGGATGAAGATAGAAGATGCCGCTTGGATGAAGATGTCTGCCGGTCCGGATGTCCTCTTCTGCCCAGATAGGATGAAGACTTCTGCCGGTCTGGATGTCCTCTTCTGGTCCATCGGATGAAGACTTCGGCCCGGTTGGGTGAAGACGACTCAAGGTAGGGAGATCTTCAGGGGGGTAGTGTTAGGTTTATTTAAGGGGGGTTTGGGTTAGAGTAGGGGTATGTGGGTGGTGGGTTGTAATGTTGGGGGGTGGTATTGTGTTTTTTTTACAGGCAAAAGAGCTGATTTCTTTGGGGCATGCCCCGCAAAAAGCCCTTTTAAGGGCTGGTAAGGTAATAGAGCTGTTAACTTTTTTAATTTAGATTAGGGTAGGGAATTTTTTTTATTTTGGGGGGCTTTGTTATTTTATTAGGGGGCTTAGAGTAGGTGTAAATAGCTTAAAATTCTTGTAATCTTTTTTTTTTTTTTATTTAGTTTAGTTTATTTAATTGTAGGTAATTGTAGGTACTTGTAGTTCATTTATTTAATTTATTTATTGATAGTGTAGTGTTAGGTTTAATTGTAACTTAGGTTAGGATTTATTTTACAGGTAATTTGGTAATTATTTTAACTAGGTAGCTATTAAATAGTAAATAACTATTTAATAGCTATTGTACCTAGTTAAAATAAATACAAAGTTGCCGGTAAAATAAATATAAATCCTAAAATAGCTACAATATAATTATTCGTTATATTGTAGCTATATTAGGGTTTATTTTACAGGTAAGTATTTAGTTTTAAATAGGAATACTTTAGTTAATTAGAGTTCATTTATTTCGTTAGATTAAAAACATAATTTATGCTTACCTGATAAATTCCTTTCTCCTGTAGTGTAGTCAGTCCACGGGTCATCATTACTTATGGGATATTAACTCCTCCCCAACAGGAAGTGCAAGAGGATCACCCAAGCAGAGCTGCTATATAGCTCCTCCCCTCTACGTCACACCCAGTCATTCGACCGAGAACCAAACGAGAAAGGAGAAACTATAGGGTGCAGTGGTGACTGGAGTATAATATAAAAATTTAGACCTGCCATAAAAAACAGGGCGGGCCGTGGACTGACTACACTACAGGAGAAAGGAATTTATCAGGTAAGCATAAATTATGTTTTCTCCTGTTAAGTGTAGTCAGTCCACGGGTCATCATTACTTATGGGATACCAATACCAAAGCTAAAGTACACGGATGACGGGAGGGACAGGCAGGATCTTTATACGGAAGGAACCACTGCCTGAAGAACCTTTCTCCCAAAAACAGCCTCCGAAGAAGCAAAAGTGTCAAATTTGTAAAATTTGGAAAAAGTATGAAGAGAAGACCAAGTTGCAGCCTTGCAAATCTGTTCAACAGAGGCCTCATTCTTAAAGGCCCAAGTGGAAGCCACAGCTCTAGTAGAATGAGCTGTAATTCTTTCAGGAGGCTGCTGTCCAGCAGTCTCATAGGCTAAACGTATTATGCTACGAAGCCAGAAAGAGAGAGAGGTAGCTGAAGCTTTTTGACCTCTCCTCTGTCCAGAATAAACGACAAACAGGGAAGAAGTTTGTCGAAAATCTTTAGTTGCCTGTAAATAAAATTTCAGGGCACGGACTACATCCAGATTGTGTAGAAGTCGTTCCTTCTTTGAAGAAGGGTTAGGACACAATGATGGAACAACAATCTCTTGATTGATATTCCTATTAGTGACTACCTTAGGTAAGAACCCAGGTTTAGTACGCAGAACAACCTTGTCTGAATGAAAAATCAGATAAGGAGAATCACAATGTAAGGCCGATAACTCAGAGACTCTTCGAGCCGAGGAAATAGCCATTAAAAACAGAACTTTCCAAGATAACAATTTGATATCAATGGAATGAAGGGGTTCAAACGGAACACCCTGTAAAACGTTAAGAACTAAATTTAAGCTCCATGGTGGAGCAACAGTTTTAAACACAGGCTTAATCCTGGCCAAAGCCTGACAAAAAGCCTGAACGTCTGGAACTTCTGCCAGACGTTTGTGTAAAAGAATGGACAGAGCTGAGATCTGTCCCTTTAAGGAACTAGCAGATAAACCCTTTTCTAAACCTTCTTGTAGAAAAGACAATATCCTAGGAATCCTAACCTTACTCCATGAGTAACTCTTGGATTCGCACCAATGTAAGTATTTACGCCATATTTTATGGTAAATCTTTCTGGTAACAGGTTTCCTAGCCTGTATTAAGGTATCAATTACTGACTCCGAAAATCCACGCTTTGATAAAATCAAACGTTCAATTTCCAAGCAGTCAGCTTCAGAGAAACTAGATTTTGATGTTTGAAAGGACCCTGAATCAGAAGGTCCTGTCTCAGAGGCAGAGACCAAGGTGGACAGGATGACATGCCCACTAGATCTGCATACCAGGTCCTGCGTGGCCACGCAGGCGCTATTAGAATCACTGATGCTCTCTCCTGTTTGATCCTGGCAATCAATCGAGGAAGCATCGGGAAGGGTGGAAACACATAAGCCATCCCGAAGGTCCAAGGTGCTGTCAAAGCATCTACCAGGACCGCTCCCGGGTCCCTGGACCTGGACCCGTAACAAGGAAGCTTGGCGTTCTGGCGAGACGCCATGAGATCTATCTCTGGTTTGCCCCAACGTCGAAGTATTTGGGCAAAGACCTCCGGATGAAGTTCCCACTCCCCCGGATGAAAAGTCTGACGACTTAGGAAATCCGCCTCCCAGTTCTCCACTCCCGGAATGTGGATCGCTGACAGGTGGCAAGAGTGAGACTCTGCCCAGCGAATTATCTTTGATACTTCCATCATCGCTAGGGAACTTCTTGTCCCTCCTTGATGGTTGATGTAAGCTACAGTCGTGATGTTGTCCGACTGAAACCTGATGAACCTCCGAGTTGTTAACTGAGGCCAAGCCAGAAGGGCATTGAGAACTGCTCTCAATTCCAGAATGTTTATTGGAAGGAGACTCTCCTCCTGAGTCCATGATCCCTGAGCCTTCAGGGAATTCCAGACAGCGCCCCAACCTAGTAGGCTGGCGTCTGTTGTTACAATTGTCCAGTCTGGCCTGCTGAAGGGCATCCCCCTGGACAGATGTGGCCGAGAAAGCCACCATAGAAGAGAATTTCTGGTCTCTTGATCCAGATTCAGAGTAGGGGACAAATCTGAGTAATCCCCATTCCACTGACTTAGCATGCACAATTGCAGCGGTCTGAGATGCAGGCTTGCAAAGGGTACTATGTCCATTGCCGCTACCATTAAGCCGATTACCTCCATGCATTGAGCCACTGACGGGTGTTGAATGGAATGAAGGACACGGCAAGCATTTTGAAGCTTTGTTAACCTGTCTTCTGTCAGGTAAATCTTCATTTCTACAGAATCTATAAGAGTCCCCAAGAAAGGAACTCTTGTGAGTGGAAAGAGAGAACTCTTCTTTTCGTTCACCTTCCACCCATGCGACCTTAGAAATGCCAGTACTAACTCTGTATGAGACTTGGCAGTTTGAAAGCTCGACGCTTGTATCAGAATGTCGTCTAGGTACGGAGCCACCGAAATTCCTCGCGGTCTTAGCACCGCCAGAAGAGAGCCCAGAACCTTTGAGAAGATTCTTGGAGCCGTAGCTAATCCGAATGGAAGAGCGACAAACTGGTAATGCCTGTCTAGGAAGGCAAACCTTAGATACCGGTAATGATCTTTGTGAATCGGTATGTGAAGGTAGGCATCCTTTAAATCCACTGTGGTCATGTACTGACCCTTTTGGATCATGGGTAAGATTGTCCAAATAGTTTCCATTTTGAACGATGGAACTCTTAGGAATTTGTTTAGAATCTTTAAATCCAAGATTGGTCTGAAGGTTCCTTCTTTCTTGGGAACCACAAACAGATTTGAGTAAAACCCCAGTCCGTGTTCCGACCGCGGAACCGGGTGGATCACTCCCATTAGTAAAAGATCTTGTACACAGCGTAGAAACGCCTCTTTCTTTATTTGGTTTGTTGACAACCTTGAAAGATTAAATCTCCCTTTTGGGGGAGAGGTTTTGAAGTCCAGAAGATATCCCTGAGATATGATCTCTAACGCCCAGGGATCCTGAACATCTCTTGCCCAAGCCTGGGCGAAGAGAGAAAGTCTGCCCCCCACTAGATCCGTTCCCGGATCGGGGGCCCTCAATTCATGCTGTCTTAGGGGCAGCAGCAGGTTTTCTGGCCTGCTTGCCCTTGTTCCAGGACTGGTTAGGTTTCCAGCCTTGTCTGTAGCGAGCAACAGCTCCTTCCTGTTTTGGTGCAGAGGAAGTTGATGCTGCTCCTGCCTTGAAGTTACGAAAGGCACGAAAATGAGACTGTCTAGCCCTAGGTTTGGCTCTGTCTTGAGGCAGGGCATGGCCTTTACCTCCTGTAATGTCAGCGATAATTTCCTTCAAACCGGGCCCGAATAAGGTCTGCCCCTTGAAAGGTATGTTAAGTAATTTAGATTTAGAAGTAACATCAGCTGACCAGGATTTTAGCCACAGTGCTCTACGTGCCTGAATGGCGAATCCGGAATTCTTAGCCGTAAGTTTAGTTAAATGTACTACGGCATCTGAAATAAATTAATTAGCTAGCTTAAGGGTTTTAAGCTTATTTGAAATCTCATCTATAGTTGCTGAGTCAAGAGTCTCTTCCAGAGACTCGGACCAAAATGCGGCCGCAGCCGTGACAGACGCAATACATGCAAGGGGTTGCAATATAAAACCTTGTTGAACAAACATTTTCTTAAGGTAACCCTCTAATTTTTTATCCATTGGATCTGAAAAGGCACAGCTATCCTCCACCGGGATAGTGGTACGCTTAGCCAGAGTAGAAACCGCTCCCTCCACCTTAGGGACCGTCTGCCATAAGTCCCGTGTGGTGGCGTCTATTGGAAACATTTTTCTAAATACAGGAGGGGGGGAAAAGGGTACACCGGGCCTATCCCACTCCTTAGTAATTATCTCTGTAAGCCTCTTAGGTATAGGAAATACGTCAGTACTCGCTGGTACCGCATAGTATCTATCCAGCCTACATAATTTCTCTGGGATTGCAACGGTGTTACAATCATTCAGAGCCGCTAATACCTCCCCTAGCAGTACACAGAGGTTTTCTAGTTTAAACTTAAAATTTGAAATGTCTGAATCCACTCTATTTGGATCAGATCCGTCACCTGCAGATTGAAGCTCTCCGTCCTCATGTTCTGCAAATTGTGACGCAGTATCTGACATGGCCCTATTATTATCAGCGCACTCTGTTCTCACCCCAGAGTGATCTCGCTTACCTCTAAGTTCTGGTAATTTAGACAAAACTTCAGTCATAACATTAGCCATGTCCTGTAGGGTGATTTGTAATGGCCGCCCTGAAGTACTCGGCGTTACAATATCACGCACCTCCCGAGCGGGAGATGCAGGTACTGACACGTGAGGCAAGTTAGTCGGCATAACTTTCCCCTTGTTGTTTGGTGAATGATGTTCAATTTGTACAGATTGACTTTTATTTAAAGTAGCATCAATGCAATTAGTACATAAATTTCTATTGGGCTCCACCTTGGCTTTTGCACATATAGCACAGAGATATTCCTCTGAGTCAGACATGTTTAACAAACTAGCAATTAGACTAGCAAGCTTGGAAATACTTTTCAACTCAATTTACAAATAATATGTAAAACGTACTGTGCCTTTAAGAAGCACAGAAAAGAACTATGACAGTTGAATAACAATGAACCGGAGAAGTTATAAAAACCAAATTCTTCCCAGTAAAGGCATAAATTTAGCAAGGATTGCCCCCATTAGCAATGGATAACTAACCCTTAATAGCAGAAAAAAATGTACAAAATATAAACGTTTTTTTATCACAGTCAAAGCACAATCTCACAGGTCTGCTGTGAGTGATTACCTCCCTCAAAATAAGTTTTGAAGACCCTTGAGCTCTGTAGAGACGATCCGGATCATGCAGGGAGAGAAAACAGACTTGTGACTGAATTTCTGATGCGTAGCAAAAGCGCCAAAATAGGCCCCTCCCCCTCACACACAACAGTGAGGGAAGTTCATTGAAACTGTCTTAAATTTAAAATAAACGAAGCCAAGTGGAAAAACAGTGCCCAAAACAATTTTTCACCAAGTACCTCAGATAATTAAACGATTTAACATACCAGCAAACGTTTAAAATCTAATAATATGAAATGTTATTAAAAAGCCTGCTGCTAGTCGTTCCCACTGCAAGATAGGCTAAAAGTTATATGCATACAGTATTGTCCCAGTGAAGTGCCATTCCCCAGAATACTGAAGTGTAAACATATATATACATAACAGCCTGATACCAGTTGCTACTACTGCATTTAAGGCTGAACTTACATTATATCGGTATTGGCAGTATTTTCTTAGTCAATTCCATTCCTCAGAAAATAATATACTGCAACATACCTCTTTGCAGGTGAACCTGCCCGCTGTCCCCTGATCTGAAGTTTACCTCACTCCTCAGAATGGCCGAGAACAGCAAAATGAATCTTAGCTACGCCGGCTAAGATCATACAAAAACTCAGGTAGATTCTTCTTCAAATTCTACCTGAGAAGGAACAACACACTCCGGTGCTGTTTAAAATAACAAACTTTTGATTGAAGATATAAAAACTAAGTATAATCACCACAGTCCTCTCACACATCCTATCTATTAGTTGGGTGCAAGAGAATGACTGGGTGTGACGTAGAGGGGAGGAGCTATATAGCAGCTCTGCTTGGGTGATCCTCTTGCACTTCCTGTTGGGGAGGAGTTAATATCCCATAAGTAATGATGACCCGTGGACTGACTACACTTAACAGGAGAAATTATATTTAACTTAGGGGGGTGTTAGGGTTAGGGTTAGACTTAGCTTTAGGGGTTAATACATTTATTAGAGTAGCGGCGAGCTCCGGTCGGCAGATTAGGGGTTAATGAGTGTAGGTAGGTAGCGGCGACGTTGGGGGGGGCAGATTTGGGGTTAATAAATATTATGTAGGTGTCGGCGATGTTAGGGGCAGCAGATTAGGGGTTCATAGGTATAATGTAGGTGGCGGCGATGTGCGGTCGGCAGATTAGGGGTTAAAAAAATTATTAGAGTGGCGGCGATGTGGGGGGGTCTCGGTTTAGGGGTACATAGGTAGTTTATGGGTGTTAGTGTACTTTAGAGCACAGTAGTTAAGAGCTTTATAAACCGGCGTTAGCCCAGAAAGCTCTTAACTACTGACTTTTTTCTGCAGATGGAGTCTTGTCGGTACAGGGTCTACCGCTCACTTCAGCCAAGATTCTAAATACCAGCGTTAGTAAGATCCCATTGAAAAGATAGGATACGCAATTGGCGTAAGGGGATCTTCGGTATGGAAAAATCGTGGCTTGGAAGTAAGCGTTAGACCCTTTCCTGGCTGACTCTAAATACCAGCGGGCGACCAAAAGCAGCGTTAGGAGCCCTTAACGCTGCTTTTGACGGCTAACGCCAAACTCTAAATCTAGGCGTTAGGAACTAAATTAAACCCTTGAACTGTCCCAACGAGTCACTGAATAGACCAACGTGAATGGCGCTCCTAAGACCGCTTGTGATAATTGCAAACACAAGCTGACTTAGGCCACACCGGAGCCTAGAGGCATGCTGCTCAAAGACAGGATCCGGATAGTAATTGCGCGTATAAGCGCGCAAAACGCTAAGCCCCGCCCATCGTAGGCGCAACTAAAGTCCCCGGCTACAGTAAGAACCGCATGGGAAATAAAAATGTCGGTATCTTATAAAGAGTACCTTGAACCACCAATGTGTCCCCTCAAAATAAAAACACACTCTCCTGTCCAACCATTATATTAGCAAAAGTTAATGTTAGGACACTTTGCTACTCATGCCACAATCTCCCAGCGTCAAGCCCACAATTAAACATAGCCACCGGTTAACCCTTTATTAGGTCAATGATTATGCTGAATTTCCAAATAAAAAGGGGATACCTATGCACACAATTTGACCCTGTGCAAACTGATTACCCCTTCCCGGTACAGGGAATAAGTGCCAGTCTGTTCTGAGATACTTCAGTCTCCCCAGAAGTAAATGACTGTACATACCTCAATGCTGAGCGCAGTATGAAGCTGTCCCACACAATGAAGATGTTCCTTTTCCTCGCCTCCAGCACATCTGTGGGGACAAACAGGGTCTTAGATAATATCTGCTAAGACCATCAGCAGGGCAGCAATCAATATGGGAGCGTAGAAAGAATGAAAATCTCCCCAGTCCATTGCTGAAAAGCGTGAAGCTCTAGCCCTGAGAAAAATAGCACACACTGGTACCATTTAAAAATAATAAACTCTTGATTGAAGAATCTAAACTAAAACCTCACTTTACCTCTTCCTATCACTAACACAGTCAAAGAGAATGACTAGAATGGGAGGGAAGGGAGGAGCTATATATACAGCTCTGCTGTGGTGCTCTTTGCCTCCTCCTGCTGACCAGGAGGCGATATCCCATAAGTAAGGATGAAATCCTTGGACTCGTCATATCTTGTAAAAGAAAAAGCCTGTTTCTGAATAGTGAGCCATATCCATTTAGGAGATAGTTTGGACAACACTATATTCTATAGGCTTCTTGCACCATAGCATCAGCAGTTGGCTCCATAACCTCCAAACCAGAGGATCAAATGTAGAATAATAATGTTCTCCACATGCTTCGCTGTTTTCTTTGGCATTTTCCACAAATCAGATTCTTGGAGTACAACAGAGAATGCACCATGGAATGGTTACCGGCCATATTGATTGATAGTTGAGGTAAAATATTGCATTGTTAACATAACAGGAAAGAGTTGGTTAAGATATTCTGGGTCCTGGGTGGCTAATACATAAGAATTTAATATAATTCCTCCTTTATATTGCTCCATAGGTAAACATTAAGGAGCAGATACTGAGTGACCTTATATCTTTATATGTTACAGGGTCTGCTGACGAGCGGCCAGAGGATCAAACATCACTCAGAATTCTAGCATGGGCGCCATTAACTGTAATGCTGCCTATAGCACATCTTCATGATGGCATTCATGGCTTCAATAAATACATTCATAAAAAGAATACAGATGATCCACCTGGATTTGTACTAAAAAAAAAAGTCTATAAGATTCTATCGATCCCTCTCATAAATGTATCTGTGCTCTGTCTCAATACAATTCATGTAACACAATTGATAAAATGACTACATCACCTTTTTCTGGCGTTTTGAAACACTTTATCATAAATATACACACAAAAACTTATACTCACATATACATAAACACACACAAATACATATACACACATATACAGAAACACACACATACATAAACGCACACATATATACATACATATACAGTAACACACACAAATACATATACACACATATACAGAAACACACACATACATATACACACACATATATACATACACATACAGTAATACACACACATACATTTACACACATATACAGAAACACTCACACATACATAAACACAAATATACAGAAACACACACACATACATAAACACAAATATACAGAAACACACAAATACATAAACACAAATATAAAGAAACACACAAATACATATGCACACTATACAGAAACACACACAAATACATGTAAACAAATATACAGAAACACACACATATATATACAGTATATACATAAATATACAGAAACACACACAAAAACACACATACATATGCACACGTATAAAAAAAACACACAGAAATACATATACATAAATATACAGAAACACACACAAAAACACACATACATATGCACACATATAAAAAAAAATACACACACATATATAAATAAATATACAGAAACACACACAAAAATTAATTCACAAATATACAGATATACGTACAAAAACGTATACACAAATATATAGAAACACACACAAATACATATACACAAATGTACAGAAACACACACATATATATATATATATATTTATATATACACACACAAATATATTTACATAAATATACAGAAACACACATACATATACCCACATACACACATATACATTCATATACATATACTGAAACACACAAAAATACATACAGACACACACCTATACATACACACACATATACTTACAAACACACACACAAAACACACACACTTATACACATATACATAAATACTTACACAAACATACATACACACACATACTTACAGACACACACAAATATAAACATGTACAAATATACAGAAACACACACATAAATAAACAAAAAACAACACACAAATCCATTTTGAAAATAGTATTTTCAGGCCAAAGTCTTCTAATTCTTTAAGCAGAAGTCCTGTACATATTCATATACGGCTAGATTTGGAGTTTGGCGTTAGCCGTGAAAACCAGCGTTAGAGGCTCCTAACGCTGGTTTTAGGCTGCCGCCGGTATTTGGAGTCACTGAAAAAAGGGTCTAACGCTCACTTTTCATCCGCGACTTTTCCATACCGCAGATCCCCTTACGTCAATTGCGTATCCTATCTTTTCAATGGGATCTTTCTAACTCCGGTATTTAGAGTCGTTTCTGAAGTGAGCGTTAGAGCTCTAACGACAAAACTCCAGCCGCAGGAAAAAAGCAGGAGTTAAGAGCTTTCTGGGCTAACGCCGGTTCATAAAGCTCTTAACTACTGTACTCTAAAGTACACTAACACCCATAAACTACCTATGTACCCCTAAACTGAGGTCCCCCCACATCGCCGCCACTCGAATTTTTTTTTAACCCCTAATCTGCCGACCGCAAAGCGCCGCCAGCTAAGTTATCCCTATGTACCCCTAATCTGCTCCCCCTAACACCGCCGACCCCTGTATTATATTTATTAACCCCTAACCTGCCCCCCACGTCGCCGCCAGCTACTTACAATAATTAACCCTTAATCTGCCGACCGCAAAGATCCGCCACCTACATTATAGCTATGTACCCCTAATCTGCTGCCCCTAACACCGCCGACCCCTATATTATATTTATTAAACCCTAATCTGCCCCCCTCAACGTCGCCTCCACCTGCCTACACTGATTAACCCCTAATCTGCCGAGCGGACCGCACCGCTACTATAATAAATGTATTAACCGCTAATCCGCCTCACTAACCCTATAATAAATAGTATTAACCCCTAATCTGCCCTCCCTAACATCGCCGACACCTAACTTCAATTATTAACCCATAATCTGCCGACCGGAGCTCACCGCTACTATAATAAATGGATTAACCCCTAAAGCTAAGTCTAACCCTAACACTAACACCCCCCTAAATTAAATATAATTTAAATCTAACGAAATTAATTAACTCTTATTAAATAAATTATTCCTATTTAAAGCTAAATACTTACCTGTAAAATAAATCCTAATATAGCTACAATATAAATTATAATTACATTGTAGCTATTTTAGGATTAATATTTATTTTACAGGCAACTTTGTAATTATTTTAACCAGGTACAATAGCTATTAAATAGTTAAGAACTATTTAATAGTTACCTAGTTAAAATAATAACAAAATTACCTGTAAAATAAATCCTAACCTAAGTTACAATTAAACCTAACACTACACTATCAATAAATAAATTAAATACAATTCCTACAAATAACTACAATGAAATAAACTAACTAAAGTACAAAAAATAAAAAAGAACTAAGTTACAAAAAATAAAAAAATATTTACAAACATCAGAAAAATATTACAACAATTTTAAACTAATTACACCTACTCTAAGCCCCCTAATAAAATAACAAAGACCCCCAAAATAAAAAAATGCCCTACCCTATTCTAAATTAATAAAGTTAAAAGCTCTTTTACCTTACCAGCCCTGAACAGGGCCCTTTGCGGGGCATGCCCCAAGAAATTCAGCTCTTTTGCCTGTAAAAAAAAACATACAATACCCCCCCCCCAACATTACAACCCACCACCCACATACCCCTAATCTAACCCAAACCCCCCTTAAATAAACCTAACACTAAGCCCCTGAAGATCTTCCTACCTTGTCTTCACCTCACCAGGTATCACCGATCCGTCCTGGCTCCAAAATCTTCATCCAACCCAAGCGGGGGCTGGCGATCCATCATCCGGTGCTGAAGAGGTCCAGAAGAGGCTCCAAAGTCTTCCTCCTATCCGGCAAGAAGAGGACATCCGGACCGGCAAACATCTTCATCCAAGCGGCATCTTCTATCTTCTTCCATCCGGTGCGGAGCGGGTCCATCTTGAAGCAGCCGACGCGGATCCATCCTCTTCTTCCGGCGACTCCCGACGAATGACGGTTCCTTTAAGGGACGTCATCCAAGATGGCGTCCCTCGAATTCCGATTGGCTGATAGGATTCTATCAGCCAATCGGAATTAAGGTAGGAATATTCTGATTGGCTGATGGAATCAGCCAATCAGAATCAAGTTCAATCCGATTGGCTGATCCAATCAGCCAATCAGATTGAGCTCGCATTCTATTGGCTGTTCCGATCAATAGCTACAATGTAATTATAATTTATATTGTAGCTATATTAGGATTTATTTTACAGGTAAGTATTTAGCTTTAAATAGGAATAATTTATTTAATAAGAGTTAATTAATTTTGTTAGATTTAAATTATATTTAACTTAGGGGGGTGTTAGTGTTAGGGTTAGACTTAGCTTTAGGGGTTAATCCATTTATTATAGTAGCGGTGAGCTCCGGTCGGCAGATTAGGGGTTAATAATTGAAGTTAGGTGTCGGCGATGTTAGGGAGGGCAGATTAGGGGTAAATACTATTTATTATAGGGTTAGTGAGGCGGATTAGGGGTTAATAACTTTATTATAGTAGCGCTCAGGTCTGCTCGGCAGATTAGGGGTTAATAAGTGTAGGCAGGTGGAGGCGACGTTGAGGGGGGCAGATTAGGGGTTAATAAATATAATATAGGGGTCGGCGGTGTTAGGGGCAGCAGATTAGGGGTACATAGGGATAATGTAAGTAGCGGCGGTTTACGGAGCGGCAGATTAGGGGTTAATAATATAATGCAGGGGTCAGCGATAGCGGGGGCGGCAGATTAGGGGTTAATAAGTGTAAGGGTAGGGGTGTTTAGACTCGGGGTACATGTTAGAGTGTTAGGTGCAGACGTAGGAAGTGTTTCCCCATAGGAAACAATGGGGCTGCGTTAGGAGCTGAACGCGGCTTTTTTGCAGGTGTTAGGTTTTTTTTCAGCTCAAACAGCCCCATTGTTTCCTATGGGGGAATCGTGCACGAGCACGTTTTTGAGGCTGGCCGCGTCCGTAAGCAACTCTGGTATCGAGAGTTGCATTTGCGGTAAAAATGCTCTACGCTCCTTTTTTGGAGCCTAACGCAGCATTTTTTTGGACTCTCAATACCAGAGTTAATTTTATGGTGCGGCCAGAAAAAAGCCCGCGTAGCTAACGCACCCCCTTGGCCGCCAAACTCCAAATCTAGCCGATAGTTAATGAATTTGTCCCATTGTTTATTGTGCTGTCATACAATTGTTTATTTTTATTATCAATATACATGTGAACCTCTCTATTCCCAGCACATCTATAACCATTAAACAAACCAGGGACCAATCCACTTTCAAACTCAGTTAAACAAGTATATTGTATTGCCCTCTGCTGGACAGATCAATTCATGATTCTAAGATTTTCTAAGTATTTCATTTTTCTGCTTGATGCAACCGTTACTACAGCAACAGATACATATCTGCCACTAAATCAGTTCAATTATAACTTAATTGTAATGAAAATGTTCAATAAACATATAAACTGATGAGGTTCTTAATAATGAAATCCCATTTACTGTACACCTGCACATCTAGGGCGCAATCAAATATACGGCGCAGGTTTCGGCGCAAGCGTGGGAACCTGCGCCGCCCGTAATGTCACCTTGCACATCGGGGTATTACATATACCCCGCCGGCAGTTCATAAAGTGCCGTAAGTCTGATAAACTAGCGATGTCCAGAAATAAGCGTCAATACAAATTTCTGGAGTCGCCAGTGACTTACGGCACTTTAGAAACTGCCGGCGCCTAAGAAAAGTAAAGGAAATAACAAATCTCCCGTAAAAGTCTAACACGTCTCCCAAAAATAAGCCCCAACACGTAAAACCCCTATATCCGCAATCCCTCCTCTCACTACTAACCCCTATATCCGCCATCAAACCCACACCGCAAGTAATAACTCAATTATTAACCCCTAAACCGCCATAGCCCACAACACAATAAACCTATTCAAGCATTAACCCCTAAACCGCCATAGCCCACATAGCCTATTAAATGTATTAACCCCTAATCTGCCACCGCCAACATCGCCGCCACTATAATAAATTTATTAACCCCTAAACCTAAGTCTAAACCTAACACCCCCCTAACTTAAATATTATTTAAATACATCTAAATAAATTTACTATTATTAACTAAATTATTCCTATTTAAAACTAAATACTTACCTATAAAATAAACCCTAACGGCTAGATTTAGAGTTCTGCGGCCAAAGGGGTGCGTTAGCTACGCGTGCTTTTTTTCTCCCGCAGCTTTTAAATACCGCTGGTATTTAGAGTTCACAGAAGGGCTGCATTAGGCACCAAAAAGGGAGCGTATAGCATAATTTACCGCCACTGCAACTCTAAATACCAGCGGTGCTTACGGACGCGGCCGGCTTCAAAAACGTGCTCGTTCAAAAAAGCAGCGTTCAGCTCCTAACGCAGCCCCATTGTTTACTATGGGGAAACACTTCCTATGTCTGCACCTAACACCCTAACATGTACCCCGAGTCTAAACACCCCTAACCTTACACTTATTAACCCCTAATCTGCCGCCCCCGCTATCGCTGACCCCTGCATATTTTTTTTAACCCCTAATCTGCCGCTCCGTACACCGCCGCAACCTACGTTATCCCTATGAACCCCTAATCTGCTGCCCCTAACACCGCCGACCCCTATATTATATTTATTAACCCTAATCTGCCCCCCACAACGTCGCTGCCAGCTACCTACAATAATTAACCCCTAATCTGCCGACCGGACCTCACCGCTACTCTAATAAATGTATTAACCCCTAAAGCTAAGTCTAACCCTAACCCTAACACCCCCCTAAGTTAAATATAATTTAAATCTAACGAAATAAATTAACTCTTATTAAATAAATTATTCCTATTTAAAGCTAAATACTTACCTATAATTATATTGTAGCTATTTTAGGATTAATATTTATTTTACAGGCAACTTTGTATTTATTTTAACCAGGTACAATAGCTATTAAATAGTTATTTACTATTTAATAGCTACCTAGTTAAAATAATTACAAAATTACCTGTAAAATAAATCCTAACCTAAGTTACAATTAAACCTAACACTACACTATCAATAAATTAATTAAATACAATACCTACAAATAAATACAATTAAATAAACTAACTAAAGTACAAAAAATAAAAAAGAACTAAGTTACAAAAAATAAAAAAATATTTACAAACATTAGAAAAATATTACAACAATTTTAAACTAATTACACCTACTCTAAGCCCCCTAATAAAATAACAAAGCCCCCCAAAATAAAAAAATCCCTACCCTATTCTAAATTAAAAAAGTTCAAAGCTCTTTTACCTTACCAGCCCTTAAAAGGGCCTTTTGTGGGGCATGCCCCAAAGAAAACTGCTCTTTTGCCTGTAAAAGAAAAATACAACCCCCCCCCAACATTAAAACCCACCACCCTAGCCACACTACTTGACAAAGATATTCTGTCCTGTTTATATTGTGTCAAATATATTACTGTAATTGCTAAAAGGTGTGGCAACAATCATATGCTCTCGCTGATTTTTGTTATTTGACAGCACAACTGTATAACTTCAGCATTTATGTATTGCCTTTTCTGTCAAACTTTTTCTGTTTATTTTCGTTCCTCAATAAAAAATATTTAAAAAAAAAAAAAAAAAACACCACCCACATACCCCTAATCTTACCCAAACCCCATTTAAATAAACCTAACACTACCCCCCGAAGATCATCCTACCTTGAGTTGTCTTCACTCAGCCGAGCCACCGATGGAACCGAAGAAGAGATCCGGAGCGGCAGAAGTGATCCTCCAAGGGGCGCTGAAGAAATCTTCCATCCGATGAAGTGATCCTCCAGGCGGCGCTGAAGTCTTCCATCCCGGCGATGTCATCTTCCAAGCGGCGCTGAAGAAGTCTTCCATCCCGGCGATGTCATCTCATCTTCCAAGCGGGGTCTTAAATCTTCTTCTTCAGGATCCATCTTCATTCCGCCGACGCGGAACATCCTTCTTCCCCGACGGACTACCGACGAATGAAGGCTCCTTTAAGGGACGTCATCCAAGATGGCGTCCCTCGAATTCCGATTGGCTGATAGGATTCTATCAGCCAATCGGAATTAAGGTAGGAAAATTCTGATTGGCTGATGGAATCAGCCAATCAGAATCAAGTTCAATCCGATTTGCTGATCCAATCAGCCAATCAGATTGAGCTCGCATTCTATTGGCTGTTCCGATCAGCCAATAGAATGCGAGCTCAATCTGATTGGCTGATTGGATCAGCAAATCCGATTGAACTTGAATCTGATTGGCTGATTCAATCAGCCAATCAGATTTTTCCTACCTTAATTCCGATTGGCTGATAGCATCCTATCAGCCAATCGGAATCTGAGGGACGCCATCTTGGATGACGTCCCTTAAAGGAACCTTCATTCTGTTTTAGGATGTCGGAAGAAGAGGATGGATCCGCGCTGGAGGTCTTCAAGATGGAGCCAGTCGTCATCGGATGGAAGAACATAGAAGATGCGGCTTGGATGAAGATGTTTGCCGGTCCGGATCTACTCTTCTGCCCGGATAGGATGAAGACTTCTGCCAGAAGATGGAGTTCTTCAGCCGCCGCTTGGATCAAGACTTCAGCCAGAGGATGGACGTCACTCTTGGGCTTGGATGAAGACTTCGGAGGCTCTTCTGGATCGATCGGTGAACCCGGTGTGGTGAAGACAAGGTAGGGAGATCTTCAGGGGCTTAGTGTTAGGTTTATTTAAGGGGGGTTTGGGTTAGATTAGGGGTATGTGGGTGGTGGGTTGTAATGTTGGGGGGGTATTGTATGTTTTTTTACAGGTAAAAGAGCTGAATTATTTGGGGCATGCCCCGCAAAGGGCCCTTTTAAGTGCTGGTAAGGTAAAAGAGCTTTTCTATTTTAATTTTAGAATAGGGTAGGGCATTTTTTTATTTTGGGGGTCTTTGTTATTTTATTAGGGGGCTTAGAGTAGGTGTAATTAGCTTAAAATTGTTGCAATATTTTTCTAATGTTTGTAAATATTTTTTTATTTTTTGTAACTTAGTTCTTTTTTATTTTTTGTACTTTAGTTAGTTTATTTAATTGTATTTATTTGTAGGTATTTGTATTTAATTAATTTATTGATAGTGTAGTGTTAAATTTAATTGTAGATAATTGTAGGTATTTTATTTAATTAATTTATTGATAGTATAGTGTTAGGTTTAATTGTAACTTACGTTAGGATTTATTTTCCAGGTAATTTTGTAATTATTTTAACTAGGTAGCTATTAAATAGTTATTAACTATTTAATAGCTATTGTACCTGGTTAAAATAATTACAAAGTTGCCTGTAAA
Organism: Bombina bombina; assembly: GCF_027579735.1. Lineage (NCBI taxonomy): Eukaryota > Metazoa > Chordata > Amphibia > Anura > Bombinatoridae > Bombina > Bombina bombina. The sequence goes on from NC_069509.1 coordinate 30,471,356, forward strand.
ATAAATATTAATCCTAAAATAGCTACAATATAATTATAATTTATATTGTAGCTATATTAGGGTTTATTTTACAGGTATTTAGCTTTAAATAGGAATAATTTATTTAATAAGAGTTAATTTATTTCGTTAGATTTAAATTATATTTAACTTAGGGGGGTGTTAGTGTTAAGTTTAGACTTAGCTTTAGGGGTTAATACATTTATTATAGTAGCAGTGAGGTCCGGTCGGCAGATTAGGGGTTAATACTTGAAGTTAGGTGTCGGTGAGGTTAGGGAGGGCAGATTAGGCGTTAATACTATTTATTATAGGGTTATTGAGGCGGGAGTGAGGCGGATTAGGGGTTAATAACTTTATTATAGTAGCGGCGAGGTCCGGTCGGCAGATTAGGGGTTAATAAGTGTAGGTAGGTGTCGGCGACGTTGAGGGGGGCAGATTAGGGGTTAATAAATATTATGTAGGGGTCGGCGGTGTTAGGGGCAGCAGATTAGGGGTACATAAGTATAACGTAGGTGGCGGCGGTGTGCGGTCGGCAGATTAGGGGTTAAACAAATTTATTATAGTGGCGGCGACGTGGGGGGGCCTCGGTTTAGGGGTGCATAGGTAGTTTATGGGTGTTAGTGTACTTTAGAGCACAGTAGTTAAGAGCTTTATGAACCGGCGTTAGCCCAGAAAGCTCTTAACTCCTGTTTTTTTCTGCGGCTGGAGTTTTGTCGTTAGATTTCTAACGCTCACTTCAGCCAAGACTTTAAATACCGGCGTTAGAAAGATCCCATTGAAAAGATAGGATACGCAATTGGCGTAGGGGGATCTGCGGTATGGAAAAGTCGCGGCTGCAAAGTGAGCGTTAGACCCTTTAATGACTGACTCCAAATACCAGCGGGCGGTAAAAACCGGCGTTAGGACCCCCTAACGCTGGTTTTGAAGGCTACCGCAGAACTCTAAATCTAGGCGTATGATAGCTACAATATAATTAATAATTACATTGTAGCTATTTTAGGATTTATTTTTTATTTTACAGGCAACTTTGTATTTATTTTAACTAGGTAGAATAGTTATTAAATAGTTAATAACTATTTAATAACTTCCTAGCTAAAAGTGCAAATTTACCTGTAAAATAAAACCTAACCTAAGTTACAATTACACCTAACACTACACTATCATTAAATAAATTAAATTAATTAACTACAATTACCTAACATTAAATACAATTAAATAAAATAAACTAAAGTACAAAAAGAACAAACACTAAATTACAGAAAATAAAAAAAATTACAAGAAGTTTAAACTAATTACACCTAATCTAAGCCCCCTAATAAAATAAAAAAGCCCCCCAAAATAATAAAATTCCCTACCCTATACTAAATTACAAATAGACCTTAAAAGGGCTTTTTGCGGGACATTGCCCCAAAGTAATCAGCTCTTTTACCTGTAAAAAAAGAAATACAACCCCCCAACATTAAAACCCACCACCCACACACCCAACCTTACTCTAAAACCCACCCAATCCCCCCTTAATAAAACCTAACACTACCCCCTTGAAGATCACCCTACCTTGAGCTGTCTTCACCCAGCCAGGCAGAAGTCTTCAGCCGATCCGGGCAGAAGTCTTCATTGAATCCGGGCAGAAATCTTCATCCAAGCGGCATCTTCTATCTTCTTCCATCCGACGAGGAGCTGGTCCATCTTGAAGACATCCGACGCGGAGCATCCTCTTCCATCGACGGCGACTGTAGAATGAAGGTTCCTTTAAATGACGTCATCCAAGATGGCGTCCCTTCAATTCCGATTGACTGATAGAATTCTATCATCCAATCGGAATTATCGGATTGAAGTTCAATCCGATTGGCTGATCCAATCAGGCAATAGGATTGACCTCGCATTTTATTGGCTGTTCCAATCAGCCATTAGAATGTGAGCTCAATCCTATTGGCTGATTGCATCAGCCAATAGGATTTTTCCTACCTTAATCCCGATTGGCTGATAGAATTCTATCAGCCAATCGGAATTGAAGGGATGCCATCTTGGATGACGTCATTTAAAGGAACCTTCATTCTACAGTCGCCATCGATGGAAGAGGATACTCCGTGTCAGATGTCTTCATGATGGACCCACTCCTCGTCGGATGGAAGAAGATAGAAGATGCCGCTTGGATGAAGATTTCTGCCCGGCTGGAGGACCTCTTTTGCCCGGATTCGATGAAGACTTCTGCCTGGCTGGGTGAAGACGGCTCAAGGTAGGGTGATCTTCAAGTGGGTAGTGTTAGGTTTTCTTAAGGGGGGATTGGGTGGGTTTTAGAGTAAGGTTGGGTGTGTGGGTGGTGGGTTTTAATGTTGGGGGGGTGTTGTATTTCTTTTTTTACAGGTAAAAGAGCTGATTACTTTGGGAGCAATGCCCCGCAAAAAGCCCTTTTAAGGGCTATTTGTAATATAGTATAGGGTAGGGAATTTTATTATTTTGGGGGGCTTTTTTATTTTATTAGGGGGCTTAGATTAGGTGTAATTAGTTTAAACTTCTTGTAATTTTTTTTATTTTCTGTAATTTAGTGGGGGGGTTTTGGTACTTTAGTTTATTTTATTTTATTGTATTTAATGTTAGGTAATTGTAGTTAATTAATTTAATTTATTTAATGATAGTGTAGTGTTAGGTGTAATTGTAATTATGTTAAGTTTTATTTTACAAGTAAATGTGTACTTATTTTAGCTAGGAAGTTATTAAATAGTTATTAACTATTTAATAACTATTCTACCTAGTTAAAATAAATACAAAGTTGCCTGTAAAATAAAAATAAATCCTAAAATAGCTACAATGTAATTATTAATTATATTGTAGCTATCTTAGGTTTTATTTTATAGGTAAGTATTTCGTTTTAAATAGGAATAATTTAGTTAATAATAGTAAATTTATTTAAATAATATTTAAGTTAGGGGGGTGTTAGGGTTAGGGTTAGACTTAGGTTAGCCTATTAAATGTATTAACCCCTAATCTTCCGCCCCCAACGTCGCCGCCACTATAATAAATTTATTAGCCCCTAAACCTAAGTCTAACCCTAACCCTAACACCCCCCTAACTTAAATATTATTTAAATACATCTAAATAAATGTACTATTATTAACTAAATTATTCCTATTTAAAACTAAATACTTACCTATAAAATAAAACCTTTGCGATGTTGGGGTTGGCGGATTTAGGGGTTAATAATTTAGTTATTACTTGCGTTGTGGGCTATGGCGGTTTAGGGGTTAATAGACTTTAATAGTTATTGCGGTGGGGGATTGCGGTTGACAGGTAGATAGACATTGCGCATGCGTTAGGTGTTAGTTTATTTTTGCAGGCATTTTCGGGAGTTACGGTGCTCCCATACTCAGTGCAAGGCCTGCTATGGCTGCCTTTTATGGCAAGGTAAAAATGGAGTAAGATTTCTCAATTTTCGCCACGTAAGGCCTTGCGCTGGATATTGGATACCGATTTACGACGCGGTCCCATGTTAACCTATGGGAGTAATAATTGCGAGCGAAGGGTGAAATATATGCGCGTAACTTGTATGCTACGCCGTATATGTAATACCAAAATCGCGTAAAAAATGGCGGCGGAGGATTTTGCGGGTGATGCTGCATATATAATGGAGGCCCTAGTTCCTAAAGTACTAGGGGCAAATATGTATGTAACACTCTAGGTGCTCGTTTAGTTAAAGCTCTCCACTCAGACTTGTCAGAACTGTGAGGAGAAGAATTTTAGAAAGACAAATTTTAGTTTGAGATATGTTTATCTATGAGGGTTCTCAATATGAAGGTTAGACACCTAAATTACAATAAAATTAATAAAAAAAATCCCCAAAGATTAGGTGAGATTTTTCTCCATGCTACTGAGTTTTATTTATCTGTCTCTAGCTGTTAATGTCACTAATACATATATTTACCTTGTCTGTTTGTTCAGGATAATGTGTGTCACTCACCTCTCCTCCTAAGTGTGAGAACATGACCTATTTATATATTATTTGTTATTATCGTTTATTTATAACGCGCCAATATTTTACCCAGCACAATAAAAAGGTATATTACATTCATAAGGGTACAATACAATAAGTGAGCTATAGATATATATATATTTATACAATTAAATATATATATATTCTTATACAAAGTGAGCTACAGTTAGATATATATACAGTGTCCCACAAAAGTGAGTACACCCCTCACATTTTTGTAAATATTTTATTATATCTTTTCATTTGACAACACTGAAGAAATTACACTTTGCTACAATGTAAAGTAGTGAGTGTACAGCCTGTATAACAGTGTAAATTTGCTGTCCCCTCAAAATAACACACAGCCATTAATGTCTAAACCGTAGGCAACAAAAGTGAGTACACCCCTAAGGGGAAATGTCCAAATTGGGCCCAAAGTGTCAATATTTTGTGTGGCCACCATTATTTTCCAGCACTGCCTTAACCCTCTTGGGCATGGAGTTCACCACAGCTTTACAGGTTGCCACTGGAGTCCTCTTCCACTCCTCCATGACGACATCACAGAGCTGGTTGATGATAGGGACCTTGCACTGCCTCACCTTCCATTTGAGGATGCCCCACAGATGCTCAATAGGGTTTAGGTCTGGAGACATGCTTGGCCAGTCCATCACCTTTACCCTCAGCTTCTTTAGCAAGGCAGTGGTCATCTTGGAGGTGTGTTTGGGGTCGTTATCATGTTGGAATACTGCCCTGCGGCCCAGTCTCCGAAGGGAGAGGATCATGCTCTGTTTCAGTATGTTACAGTACATGTTGGCTTTCATGGTTCCCTCAATGAACTGTAGCTCCCCAGTGCAGGCAGCACTCATGAAGGCTCGGACCATGACACTCCCACCGCCATGCTTGACTTTAGGCAAGACACACTTGTTTTTGTACTTCTCACCTAGTTGCCACCACACATGCTTGAAACCATCCGAACCAAATAAGTTTATCTTGGTCTCGTCGGACCACAGGACATGGTTCCAGTAATCCAAGTCCTTAGTCTGCTTGTCTTAAGCAAACTGTTTGTGGGATTTCTTGTGCATCTTTCACCCTTCAACCTCTGCAGCAATGCTGGCAGCACTCATACATCTATTTCCCAAAGACAACCTCTGGGTATGATGCTGAGCACTTCTTTGATTGACCATGGCGAGGCCTGTTCTGAGTGAAATCTGACCTGTGAAACCGCTGTATGGTCTTGCCCACTATCAGTTTCAGGGTCTTGGCAATCTTCTTATAGCCTAGGACATCTTTATGAAGAGCATCAATTCTTTTTTTTTTTAGGTTTCAAAGAGCTTTATTAAATATGCAACAAAAATACATATAACTCAAGTATCAACATAAGGGGCCAGTCTGCCCCACAACACATTCTTAGGAGGTAAAAGGTTACAATATACTGAAATCAACGGTGGTAAGGTCTCAATATATCCCATATGATAATTATGATATCAACCACCTTGTATAAAAAACACTTTAGAGGCTCGAGAGAGCCAAGTAGGAAAGTATAGAAAAAGGATAGGGGGGAAAGGAGGGGGAGGGGATTGTCATACAGTAAGGGGTCAGAAGGATTTCTACTTATCAAGTACATTAGTCTCAAGACCAATCCATCTTACTCAAGTGTCTATATAGTCAGAGGATAGCACATTAGGTTTCCAAGTTGTGTCATAAGAGTCATTCCAGTCAGCCCATGTCAGCTCAAAAAGATCTGAGTTACCCAATTTATAGAAAGTATCCTTCTCCATAGTGTAGAGATAGGCCATATAAGAACAAACCTTAGACCAGCTAGGCGGAGACTCCTTCTTCCAATCGCAAGATATTAAATGTTTTATGGACATAAAAAGGTATATGCATATATATGCATGATGCTTAGGAAGGGTATGCACACCAATATGAAGTAGGGCGACTGACGGAGATCTGCGCAGAGATATACCCAGTTTGGGAAGAACCCGGAAACATCTGGTCCATAAAGAGTGAAGTTTGGGGCACTCCCACCAAATATGCAAGGAGTCACCCCTCTGGCCACAGCCTCTCCAACAGTGAGGAGACGTGCTAGGGAATATTTTAGCCAGAGTGTGTTCCCAGACATCTCTCGTGAATGACTTGCCAAGTAGGGATTCCCATCTCAAGAGGTGGGCTCAATTCTTTTTTTCAGATCATCAGAGTTCTTTGCCATGAGGTGACATGTTGAAATTCCAGTGACCAGTATGAGAGAGTGTGAGAGCGATAACACCAAATTTAACACACCCGCTCCCCATTCACACCTGAGACCTTGTAAGAATAACGAGTCACATGACACCGGGGAGGGAAAATGGCTAATTGGGCCCAATTTGGACATTCCCACTTAGGGGTGTACTCACTTTTGTTGCTAACGGTTTAGACATTAGACACTGTTTGTTGAGTTATTTTGTGGGGACAGCAAATTTACACTGTTATATTATTATTATTATTCTTTATTTATAAAGCGCCAACAGATTCCGCAGTGCTGTTCATATGTAACAAAGATAAAAGGACAGTACAATATGAGGCACCAGACAAAATTTAACAAACAAATACAGGAGGAATTGGGAGCCCTGTTCCCGTGGGAACTTACAATCTAAATGGGTAGGAGGGTGAGAAACAGGAGGTGGGGACTGCAAAGGTGGGAATGATGTTAGTGTGAAGTTAGATGAGGGCAACTATTAGGCAAGTGGAATTCATTAGTTACTGATTTGATTATAGGCTTCCCTGAACAAGGTGGTCTTTAGGGAGCGTTTAAAGGAGGAGAGGTTGGGGGAAAGACTGACAGCTCGAGGAAGTGCATTCCAGAGGGTTGGTGCCGCACGAGAGAAGTCCTGTAGTCTAGCATGAGAGGAGGTGATGGTAGAAGAAGCAAGGAGTAGATCGTTGTTAGATCTTAGGGGACGGGCTGGAGTATATTTGTTGATGAGTGAGGACAGGTATGGGGGGGCTGCATTGGTAAGGGCTTTGTAGGTCAGAGTGAGAATTTTGAATTTAATTCTGCTGTAAATGGGGAGCCAGTGAAGGGACTCACAGAGGGGTGCAGCAGATACAGAGCGTCAGGAGAGGTGGATTAGCCTAGCAGAGGCATTTAGGATGGATTGAAGGGGGGAGAGGCGGGAGAGAGGAAGGCCAGTTAGTAGGTTGTTACAGTAGTCAAGCCGGGAAATTACTAGGGAATGGATTAGCTGTTTAGTAGTTTCAGCACTCAGGAAAGGACGAATTTTGGAGATATTGCGTAGGTGGTTGCGACAGGATGAAGAGAGCGATTGGATGTGGGGTATGAAGGATAGATTGGAGTCGAGCGTAACTCCTAGGCAGCGGACTTCGGGTGATGGGGAGATAGTGGTGTCACCGACAGTGGGCTCGCTTCCATTGAGTGGTAATTCGGTTTGCGTGCACTCACAAACCGTTAAATATGCTGTCGAAAGCAATATCGTTTATCGACTGTTTCCAATGGCGCATTATACCTCAATATCGGCAGCTGGACTCCGGCTGCTGAAAAAATCTTTGCGTCCCATAGAAAGTTATAGAAGCCGTTAATCAATAAATTATACCAGGTTTCCAATGAAAGCGCAAACCGTTAATATACTGTCGGAGGCTGTCGATACATTGAGAAATATTACACCCAGCTCAACTAGGTATAAAAGAGGAAAATTGTGCTTTTTGAGACCTATTTTCTATTGAAATTATAAAACTTGCAAATAATGCAAGTGTTTTAATGTAGAAATAAATTGTTATAAGTAATATTTATTGTTGTCTCATGTATAGAAATAGTTGAACTTATATTCTAATAGAAATATCAGTATATATTTAAATATAATAATATATGCAAGAACATATCTACAGAATGCAAACTAGACCTATGCCTAGGGCAGCAATACATATTACTTATATTTATGAAGTGGTAAATATAATTATATTAAAAAATAGTATTTGATTATTAAAAATATGGATAAGTGTATCTTTATTTTTCTTGAGAGGTGATCACCGGTAAGGAGCACGGACGTTAAACGTAAATTCTATAGCGTAAGGTCGGGTTACCTTAGCAACTAATTGATTTTCAAGAAATCCGACATCAGATGGAAGCGTTAACACAACGTTAACTTACAGCTACACGAAAAGAGTGACTGCACGCTATCCGCAAAATATTTCAATGGAAACCTGGTATTAAAATGGAGCCGCAAATTACTTTTAGCTGTCGGCTGCTTCGGTAGCTTACGGCTCCATTTTTAACGACTCAATGGAAGCGAGGACAGTAATAGTAAAGTTAGAAACTGGAGTAGAATTAGTTGGGGGGATTAGATGAAGCTCAGTCTTGGACATGTTGATTTTAGGTGGGGAGAGGCCATCCAGGAAGAAATGCCAGATAAGCAGTCGCTGATGTGGGAAAGGACAGAAGGAGAGAGTGCAGGGGTGGATAGGTAGATCTGAGTATCATCAGCATAGAGATGATAGTTGAAGCCATAGCTACTGATAAGTTTACCCAGTGAGGAAGTATAAATAGAGAAGAGTAGAGGGCCTAGAACAGAGCCTTGAGGTACTCCAACAGACAGAGGCAGTGGAGAGGATGAGTCGCCAGCAAATGAGACAGAAAAGGACCTATTAGAGAGATAAGAGTGGATCCAGGAGAGGGCAATGTCACAGAGCCCAAGGAAGCTGAGAGTCCGTAGGAGGAGGGGATGGTCAACAGTGTCAAAGGCAGCAGACAGGTCAAGTAAGATAAGTATAGAATAGTGGCCATTGTTTTCAGCAGAAAGAAGATCGTTATACAGGCTGGATCTATGTTATGTGGTACGCTGGGCTCTTTACTGCATGACGTAGATCTATGTTATGTGGTACGAAGGGCTCTTTACTGCATGACGTAGATCTATGCTATGTGGTACGCTGGGCTCTTTACTGCATGATGTAGATCTATGTTATGTGGTAGACTGAGCTCTTTACTGCATGATGTAGATCTATGTTATGTGGTACGCTGGGCTCTTTATTGCATGACGTAGATCTATGTTATGTGGTACGCTGGGCTCTTTACTGCATGATGTAGATCTATGTTATGTGGTACGCTGGGTTCTTTACTGCATGACGTAGATCTATGTTATGTGGTACGCTGGGCTCTTTACTGCATGACGTAGATCTATGTTATGTGGTATGCTGGGCTCCTTACTACTGCATGACGTAGATCTATGTTATGTGGTACGCTGGGCTCTTTACTGCATGACGTAGATCTATGTTATGTGGTACGCTGGGCTCTTTACTGCATGATGTAGATCTATGTTATGTGGTACGCTGGGCTCTTTACTGCATGACGTAGATCTATGTGATGTGGTACGCTGGGCTCTTTACTGCATGACGTAGATCTATGTTATGTGGTACGCTGGGCTCTTTACTGCATGACAAAGATCTATGTGATGTGGTATGCTGGGCTCTTTACTGCATGATGTAGATCTATGTTATGTGGTACGCTGGGCTCTTTACTGCATGATGTAGATCTATGTTATGAGGTATGCTGGGCTCTTTACTGCATGATGTAGATCTATGTTATGTGGTACGCTGGGCTCTTTACTGCATGATGTAGATCTATGTTATGTGGTACGCTGGGCTCTTTACTGCATGATGTAGATCTATGTTATGTGGTATGCTGGGCTCTTTACTGCATGATGTAGATCTATGTTATGTGGTACGCTGGGCTCTTTACTGGATGACGTAGATCTATGTTATGTGGTACGCTGGGCACTTTACTGCATGATGTAGATCTATGTTATGTGGTACGCAGGGCTCTTTACTGCATGACGTAGATCTATGTTATGTGGTACGCTGGGCTCTTTACTGCATGATGTAGATCTATGTGATGTGGTACGCTGGGCTCTTTACTGCATGACGTAGATCTATGTTATGTGGTACGCTGGGCTCTTTACTGCATGACGTAGATCTATGTTATGTGGTACGCTGGGCTCTTTACTGCATGACGTAGATCTATGTGATGTGGTACGCTGGGCTCTTTACTGCATGATGTAGATCTATGTTATGTGGTACGCTGGGCTCTTTACTGCATGACGTGGATCTATGTTATGTGGTACGCTGGGCTCTTTACTGCATGATGTAGATCTATGTTATGTGGTACGCTGGGCTCTTTACTGCATGACGTAGATCTATGTTATGAGGTACACTGGGCTCTTTACTGCATGACGTAGATCTATGTTATGTGGTACGCTGGGCTCTTTACTGCATGACGTAGATCTATGTTATGAGGTACGCTGGGCTCTTTACTGCATGACGTAGATCTATGTTATGTGGTACCCTGGGCTCTTTACTGCATGATGTAGATCTATGTTATGTGGTACGCTGGGCTCTTTACTGCATGACGTAGATCTATGTTATGTGGTACGCTGGGCTCTTTACTGCATGACGTAGATCTATGTTATGTGGTACGCTGGGCTCTTTACTGCATGACAAAGATCTATGTTATGTGGTACGCTGGGCTCTTTACTGCATGACGTAGATCTATGTTATGTGGTAAGCTGGGCTCTTTACTGCATGATGTAGATCTATGTTATGTGGTACGCTGGGCTCTTTACTGCATGACATAGATCTATGTTATGTGGTACGCTGGGCTCTTTACTGCATGATGTAGATCTATGTTATGTGGTACGCTGGGCTCTTTACTGCATGATGTAGATCTATGTTATGTGGTACGCTGGGCTTTTTACTGCATGACGTAGATCTATGTTATGTGGTACGCTGGGCTCTTTACTGCATGATGTAGATCTATGTTATGTGGTACGCTGGGCTCTTTACTGCATGACAAAGATCTATGTGATGTGGTACGCTGGGCTCTTTACTGCATGACGTAGATCTATGTTATGTGGTACGCTGGGCTCTTTACTGCATGATGCAGATCTATGTTATGTGGTACGCTGGGCTCTTTACTGCATGACGTAGATCTATGTTATGTGGTACGCTGGGCTCTTTACTGCATGATGTAGATCTATGTTATGTGATACGCTGGGCTCTTTACTGCATGATGTAGATCTATGTTATGTGGTACGCTGGGCTCTTTACTGCATGACGTAGATCTATGTTATGTGGTACCCTGGGCTCTTTACTGCATGATGTAGATCTATGTTATGTGGTACGCTGGGCTCTTTACTGCATGATGTAGATCTATGTTATGTGGTACGCTGGGCTCTTTACTGCATGATGTAGATCTATGTTATGTGGTACGCTGGGCTCTTTACTGCATGACGTAGATCTATGTTATGTGGTACGCTGGGCTCTTTACCGCATGACGTAGATCTATGTTATGTGGTACGCTGGGCTCTTTACTGCATGACGTAGATCTATGTTATGTGGTACGCTGGGCTCTTTACTGCATGACGTAGATCTATGTTATGTGGTACGCTGGGCTTTTTACTGCATGACGTAGATCTATGTTATGTGGTACGCTGGGCTCTTTACTGCATGATGTAGATCTATGTGATGTGGTACGCTGGGCTCTTTACTGCATGACGTAGATCTATGTTATGTGGTACGCTGGGCTCTTTACTGCATGATGTAGATCTATGTCATGTGGTACGCTGGGCTTTTTACTGCATGACATAGATCTATGTTACGCTGGGCTCTTTACTGCATGACGTAGATCTATGTTATGAGGTACACTGGGCTCTTTACTGCATGACGTAGATCTATGTTATGTGGTACGCTGGGCTCTTTACTGCATGACGTAGATCTATGTTATGAGGTACGCTGGGCTCTTTACTGCATGACGTAGATCTATGTTATGTGGTACGCTGGGCTCTTTACTGCATGACATAGATCTATGTTATGTGGTACGCTGGGCTCTTTACTGCATGAAGTAGATCTATGTTATGTGGTACGCTGGGCTCTTTACTGCATGATGTAGGTCTATGTTATGTGGTACGCTGGGCTCTTTACTGCATGACGTAGATCTATGTTATGTGGTACGCTGGGCTCTTTACTGCATGACGTAGATCTATGTCATGTGGTAGGAAAGGGCTCTTTACTGCATGACATAGATCTATGTTATGTGGTACGCTGGGCTCTTTACTGCATGAAGTAGATCTATGTTATGTGGTACGCTGGGCTCTTTACTGCATGACGTAGATCTATGTTATGTGGTACGCTGGGCTCTTTACTGCATGATGTAGATCTATGTTATGTGGTACGCTGGGCTCTTTACTGCATGATGTAGATCTATGTTATGTGGTACGCTGGGCTCTTTACTGCATGACAAAGATCTATGTGATGTGGTACGCTGGGCTCTTTACTGCATGACGTAGATCTATGTTATGTGGTACGCTGGGCTCTTTACTGCATGATGCAGATCTATGTTATGTGGTACGCTGGGCTCTTTACTGCATGACGTAGATCTATGTTATGTGGTACGCTGGGCTCTTTACTGCATGATGTAGATCTATGTTATGTGGTACGCTGGGCTCTTTACTGCATGATGTAGATCTATGTTATGTGGTACGCTGGGCTCTTTACTGCATGACGTAGATCTATGTTATGTGGTACGCTGGGCTCTTTACTGCATGATGTAGATCTATGTTATGTGGTACGCTGGGCTCTTTACTGCATGATGTAGATCTATGTTATGTGGTACGCTGGGCTCTTTACTGCATGATGTAGATCTATGTTATGTGGTACGCTGGGCTCTTTACTGCATGACGTAGATCTATGTTATGTGGTACGCTGGGCTCTTTACCGCATGACGTAGATCTATATTATGTGGTACGCTGGGCTCTTTACTGCATGACGTAGATCTATGTTATGTGGTACGCTGGGCTCTTTACTGCATGATGTAGATCTATGTTATGTGGTACGCTGGGCTTTTTACTGCATGACATAGATCTATGTTATGTGGTACACTGGGCTTTTTACTGCATGATGTAGATCTATGTTATGTGGTACGCTGGGCTTTTTACTGCATGACGTAGATCTATGTTATGTGGTACGCTGGGCTTTTTACTGCATGACGTAGATCTATGTTATGTGGTACGCTGGGCTCTTTACTGCATGACATAGATCTATGTTATGTGGTACGCTGGGCTCTTTACTGCATGATGTAGATCTATGTTATGTGGTACGCTGGGCTCTTTACTGCATGACGTAGATCTATGTTATGTGGTACGCTGGGCTCTTTACTGCATGATGTAGATCTATGTTATGTGGTACGCTGGGCTCTTTACTGCATGATGTAGATCTATGTTATGTGGTACGCTGGGCTCTTTACTGCATGATGTAGATCTATGTTATGTGGTACGCTGGGCTCTTTACTGGATGACGTAGATCTATGTTATGTGGTACGCTGGGCTCTTTACTGCATGAAGTAGATCTATGTTATGTGGTACACTGGGCTCTTTACTGCATGATGTAGATCTATGTTATGTGGTACACTGGGCTCTTTACTGCATGACGTAGATCTATGTGATGTGGTACGCTGGCTTTTGTACTGCAAAGGGGTTAAATATATGAAGATCACTTAAAGGGAGAGGAAACCGCAGACAGAGAGATAGATAGGCAGACAGAGAGAGAGATAGACAGAGAGCTAGATAGACAGGCAGAGAGATAGATAGACAGGCAGACAGAGAGATAGATAGGCAGACAGATAGACAGGCAGACAGAGCGATAGATAGACAGAGAGATAGATAGATAGGCAGGCAAAGAGATGGATAGATATATAGATAGGCAGGCAGACAGATAGAGAGATATATAGATAGATGATAGGCAGGCAGACAGAGAGATAGACCAACAGATAGATAGACAGAGAGATAGATAGGCAGGCAGACAGAGAGATAGATAGATCGATAGAGAGATAGATGATAGATAGACAAACAGACAGAGAGATAGACAGGAAGACAGAGAGATAGATAGCCAGACAACCTGCACTAATTAAAGGATCCCCTGTTTTAGGATTGTACACATTCCGCACACATCAAAGCCAGTGGCGATTATATAACTTAATATTTGGGGGGCTAAAAAACTGGGTGAAAAAGTTGAAAGATACAGCACACATAATATATGGAGCCTTTCGCAGCTTAACAGGGTGCTACAGAACCCCCGTAGAACCACCACTGCCTGCTGCATGAAGGGTAGTTCCACCCCTGTGTACAACCTTAGTGAATTTTGGTAAATTCAATTGAATATTTACAAAGAACAAACAGAGACTTAATACATTTATATGTCCTATGACATAATCATCTTTCATATCTGTGACAAAACCTCTTGTGAGAAATAATATTCTTTCCTAAAATAAAGCCTTTGTGAGTCTTGCCGGGTTGTAAAAATATAAGAGGAAGCCACAAACTTCCTATAATTTGATGAAGGATTAATTTGGGGATTTACATTTAAGAACAAGAAAAACGTTTGTTTGTTTTTCTCCAGTTATTTGAAGGAGCGCAAAAGAGGAAATGACTTTATTTGATTGTCAAGTTAATTGTAATTGTGTTTATTTTAAACAGTAAAGAAAACACTAAAGAAAAAATTATCAGGAATTTTAACATAGTGAGGGCGATGCTAACAAAGGCATTCAAAATATATATTCCATTTAATACTTCCCAACTATCCCGAGTTTCCTGGGACAGCCTTGGTTTTTTAAATTATGTCCTGCGATTTAATTCTCCTGGGATTCCGTCCTGCATTGCTAAAATCTACCGTTAAGGTGTGGGCTCGACATGGATGCCCGGCTCTGGGAATCTGACATGAGATCTTTGTAGATTTTGTGTATATATGTGTTTGTATATTGTGACATCTGACCCTCCTGCACTTTACATGAGAAGTTGGTATACTTGTGAATATATATTTGTGAATCTAGCGCACTTTGTGAGTTATTTACTGGGGTGCATGGTCCGTACTCCTGCGATCTGATGACTTAAATGATGTAAAGTTTCTCTAAAAAAAATAATCAGATTTTTGCATCTACGTTCCATAAGGATTCCAGTGCGAAAACCTTGTATGGCAGCCCAGAGTGTGTATAATTTGTACAGAGAGCATCCTTTAAAGGGATATATAATTCTCTGATACTTTGTCCTCAACTGTGCAGAACATAGCTGATCATGACTACCCACGTATGCTGCTCTTAATTAGCTCAAAAAGCCACATCCTGTGCGGGAGCAGCAACTTGACTTTAGCTATAT
The DNA here is from genome assembly GCF_027579735.1 of Bombina bombina. NCBI lineage: Eukaryota > Metazoa > Chordata > Amphibia > Anura > Bombinatoridae > Bombina > Bombina bombina. Next base: position 30,486,509 of record NC_069509.1, read on the forward strand.
TTTTTGTTCGGGGATTCACCTTTTTGGCCATCACGCAACGTCAGTAGCTCACTTTTTAAAAAGTCCTTTTTCAATGGGACTTCCATAGCGCCGGTATTACGAGTTTGCTTGGGAGGCCAAAAAGTGAGCGGTACACTCTATAACCACAAGATCAGTACCGCTATCTAAAGTCAGTAGTTATGAGTTTTACGTTACAAATCTGTAACATAAAACTCATAACTAAACTGCTACAAAGTACACTAAACACCCATAAACTACCTATTAACCCCTAAACCGAGGCCCTCCCGCATCGCAAATACTAAAATAAAATTATTAACCCCTAATCTGTCGCTCCGGACATCGCCGCCACTATTAAAATGTATTAACCCCTCTTCCGCCGCTCCCCATCGTCGCCACTATAATAAATCTATTAACCCCTAAACCGCCGCCCTCCAGCAACGCAAACACTACTTAAATATTATTAAACCCTAATCTGCCATCCACCCACACCGCCGCTATAGTAAACCTATTAACCACTAAACCGCAAGCCCCCACAACGAAATATACTAAATTAAACTATTAACCCCATAACCTCTGGCCTCCCACATCACTACATAAATATATTAACCCCTAAACCTAAGGTAACCCTAAGCATAAGTCTAACCCTAACTCTAACACCCCCTAACTTAAATATAATTAAAATAAATCTAAATAAATCTTACAATTATTACCTAAATAACAACCTAATTGCATCACCCCTTTAAATTTAATATTTTATTGTAATATTTTTTATTTATAAACATGTTCAGTGAACTTTGTGACAAATAAAACTGTTTTATTATTTCATAATATCTTTTGAATTATAAAGAAGGAATCTTAAATAATTATTATTATTAATGTATTGTGCTTGGTAAAATGTCACATGACATTAAAAAAAAAGTATTGGTAATTGGTATCGGCGAGTATTTGAAAACAAGTATCGGTACTTGTACTCGGTCATAAAAAAATGGTATCGATGCAACCCTAGTAGCTATCTTAGGTTTTATTTTTATTTCACAGGTAAGTTTGTATTTATTTTAACTAGGTAGACTAGTTAGTAAATAGTTATAAACCTAACCTGCCTTACACTAAAACCTACCATTACAATCAAATCAAATAAATTAAATTAATCAAATACAATTATCTAAATTACAACAAAATAAATACACTAAATTACACAAAATAAAAAATGAAATTATCAACATCAAAAAACGAATTACTCCTAATCTAATAGCCCTATCAAAATAAAAAAAAACTCCCCCAAAATAATAAAACCCCTAGCCTACACTAAACTGCCAATAGCCCTTAAAAGGGCCTTTTGCGGGGCATTGCCCCAAAGATAACAGCTCTTTTACCTGGCAATAAAAATTACAAACACCCCCCAACATTAAAACCCACCACCCACCCAACCAAATCCCCCAAATAAAACTCTATCTAAATAAACTAACCATTGCCCTGAAAAGGGCATTTGGATGGGCATTGCCCTTAAAAGGGCATTTAGCTCTTTTACTGTGCCCAAAACCTAAGCTAAAAATAAAACCCACCAAATAAACCCTTAAAAAACCTAACACTAACCCCCGACAATCCACTTATAGTTTTCGAAGACCGGACATCCATCCTCATACAGCCGGCGAAGTCCTCATCCAAGCGGGCAGAAGTCCTCATTCAAGCAAGCAGAACTCTTCATCGAAGCGGCCAGAAGTCTTCATCCAAGCAGGCAGAAGTCTTCATCCAGACGACATCTTCTATCTTCATCCATGCGGCGTGGAGCATCCTCTTTTTCCGATTGTCGCTGGAAAATGAAGTTCACTTTAAGTGACGTCTTCCAAGATGGCGTCCCTTACATTCCGATTAGCTGATAGAATTCTATCAGCCAATAGGAATTAAAGGGGAAAAAATCCTATTGATTGAGCTTGCATTCTATTGGCTATTCCAATCAGTCAATAGAATGCAAGCTCAATCCTATTGGCTGATCCAAAGCTCAATCCTATTGGCTGATTGGATCAGCCAATAGGATTTTTTTCCCTTTAATTCCTATTGGCTGATAGAATTCTATCAGCCAATTGGAATGTAAGGGACAACATCTTGGATGACGTCACTTAAAGTGAACTTCATTTTCCAGCGATGATCGGAAGAAGAGGATGCTCCACGCCGGATGTCTTGAAGATGGACCCGCTCCGCGCCGGATGGATGAAGATAGATGCCGCTTGGATGAAGACTTCTGCCTGCTTGAATGAAGACTTCTACCGGCTTGGATGAGGACTTCTGCCCGCTTGGATGAGGACTTCGCTGGCTGGATGAAGATGGATGTCCGGTCTTCAAAAACTGGGTTTTATTTTTTGTAATTTAGATAATTGTATTTGATTAATTTAATTTATTTGATTTGATTGTAATGGTAGGTTTTAGTGTAAGGCAGGTTAGGTTTTATTTTACAGGTAAATTTGTATTTATTTTAACTAGGCAGTTAGTAAATAGTTAATAACTATTTACTAACTAGTTTACCTAGTTAAAATAAATACAAACTTACCTGTGAAATAAAACCTAAGCTAGCTACAATATAACTATTAGTTATTTTGTAGCTAGCTTAGTTTTTTTTTACAGGTAAGTATGTATTTAGTTTTAAATAGGTATTATTTAGGTAATAATTGTAAGGTTTATTTAGATTTATTTTAATTATTTTTAAATTAGGGGGTGTTAGGGTTAGACTTATGCTTAGGGTTACGTTAGGGTTATGGTTAGGTTTAGGGGTTAATATATTTATGCAGTGTTAGTGATGTGGGAGGCCAGAGGTTTAAGGGTTAATAACTTTAGTATAGTGGCTGCGACATTGGGGGCAGCAGATTAGGGGTTAATATCTGTAATGTAGGTGGCGGCGATGTTAGGGGTGGCAGATTAGGGGTTAATAACTGTAATGTAGGTGGCGGCGATGTTAAGGGTGGCAGATTAGGGGTTAATAGTTTTATTTAGGTGGCGGCGATGTTAAGGGTGGCAGATTAGGGGTTAATAACATTATGTAGGTTACGGCGATGTCGGGGGTGGCAGATTAGGGGTGTTTAATTTTTATGTTAGGGTGTTAGGTTTAAACATAACTTTTTCTTTCCCCATAGACATCAATGGGGCTGCGTTACGGAGCTTTTGTTTCTGCGATCGCAGGTGTTAGGCTTCTTTTTTGCTTCTTCTCCAGACTCCTCCTCTTCTTGCTAAGACGGAATTTGCAGCCAACTGCACCTATTTGAGAGGGACAGTCACTGATTCTGAGCTCTGTCCCGTAGTTGCTGTGCCTCTGAGACAGCCATATATCCGTATTTGAAGAATTTCCCTTAGTTCCACTTACAGAGCACCCAAACACGACCACAAACCGTCCAAACACATCCATGGTGACGGTCTTCAGCTTTCTTCTTCCATGGTGGCACTCCACTGGGGCTGTCCTTTTCCACCCGGTCTTCATCCATCTTCCATCCAATGCTTCTGATCTTACTTCCGACGTCCTCTTCTTGAGGTCAAAGCCACACACTGAAGCTTGAATGCGAGGCACCCCTTTTTATAAGGGTGCCTTGCATTTCTTTAAACTGATTTTTTTAACTCTTAGTTTAATCAACCAATATAAAGAAAGCCTTTTATATTGGCTGACTGGACTAAGAATTCAAAAAGCAACCAATAGAAATGAAAGGTACCATTATATAAGAGGGGAACCTCTAATTCAAGCATCAGTGTGCATAAGAGGACATCGGACGGAACATCAGAAGAAAAGAAGCATTGGATGGAAGATAGAAGATGGATGAAGATGCATTGGATGGAAGAGGCCATCCCCAGAGGAGAGTTGCCATGAATTTAGATAGAAGAGGAGCACCACTGTAGCGGCAATCTAAGGAGCTAGATTCAAGTTTGGTTTGTCCCAAATTTGGGATTTAGCTTTTTTTTTGGGGGGGGGGTAAAATAGATTTTTTATTTCAACTCGCAAAAGAGCTATAATCACTATCCAGATAGGGTGTTTTTAGTGTAGGTTTTTGTTAGCCTAGGTTTTTAAATTCTTGCAAAAGAGCTACAAATCACTTATGCCCCTTTCAGGGCATAATTTTTGCCAGAGATGGTATTTTTTAGGGTAGATTATTGTTAGTGTAGGTTTTTTGTTATCATACGGCCAGATTACGAGTTTTGCGTTAGAAGCTGTGCAGTGCTAACGAGCAGCTTTTAACTTACCGCTCACTTACCTGCAGCGCTGATATTACAAGTTTTTATAAACCCGGCGTTAAAAGGCAAGAAGTGAGCGTTGAGCAAAATTGTGCTCCTTACCGCACTTCAATACCAGCGCTGCTTAAGTCAGCGGTGAGCTGGTCGTACGTGCTCGTGCATGATTTCCCCATAGGAATCAACGGGGCGAGCCGGCTGAGAAAAAGTCTAACACCTGCAAAAAAGCAGCCCCATTGATTCCTCTGGGGAAATAAAATTTATGTTTACACCTAACACCCTAACATGAACCCCAAGTCTAAACACCCCTAAATCTTACACTTATTAACCAATAATTTGCCGCCCCCGACATCGTCGCCACCTACATTATATTTTTTAACCCCTAATCTACCGCTCCGGACATCGCCAACACTATAATAAACATATTAACCCCTAAACCGCCGCACTCCTGCCCCGCAAACATTAGTTAAATATTATTAACCCCTAATCTGCTGTCCCTAACATCGCCGCCACCTACCTACATTTATTAACCCCTAATCTGCTGCCCCAAACGTTGCCGCCACTATACTAAATGTATTAACCCCTAAACCTAAGTCTAACCCTAACCCTAACACCCCCTAACAAATATAATTACAATAAATCTAAATAAAAATTAATATTATTACCTAAATAATTCCTATTTAAAACTAAATACTTACCTGTAAAATAAACCCTAAGCTAGCTACAATATAACTAATAGTTACATTGTAGCTAGCTTATGGTTTATTTTTATTTTACAGGAAAGTTTGTATTTATTTTAACTAGATAGAATAGTTATTAAATAGTTATTAACTATTTAATAACTACCTAGCTAAAATAAATACAAAAGTACCTGTAAAATAAAACCTAACCTAAGTTACACTAACACCTAACACTACACTACAATTAAATAAATGCCCTAAATTAAATACAATTTAATAAATTAAATACAATTAGCTAAAGTACAAAAAAACAACAACACTAAATTACAGACAATAAAAAACAAATTACAGATATTTAAACTAATTACACCTAATCTAATAGCCCTATCAACATAAAAAAGCCCCCCCCCCCAAATAAAAAAAAAACCCTAGCCTAAACTATCAATAGCCCTTAAAATTGCCTTTTGCTGGGCATTGCCCCAAAGTAATCAGCTCTTTTACCTGTAAAAAAAAAAAATACAAACACCCCCCAACAGTAAAAACCACCACCCACACAACAAACCCCCCAAATAAAAACCTAACTAAAAAAACCTAAGCTCCCCATTGCCCTGAAAAGGGCATTTGGATGGGCATTGCCCTTAAAAGGGCAGTTTGCTCTTTTGCGGCCCAAAGCCCTAACCTAAAAATAAAACCCACCCAATACACCCTTAAAAAACCTAACACTAACCCCCTGAAGATCGACTTACTGTTCTGAAGACTGGATATCCATCCTCAAGGAAGCGGCAGAAGTCTTCATCCAACCGGGCCGAAGTCCTCAACGAAGCCGAGAGAAGTCTTCATCCAAGCCGGGCGAAGTGGTCCTCCAGTCGGGCAGAAGTCTTCATCAAGACGGCATCTTCTATCTTCATCCATCCGACACGGAGCGGCTCCATCTTCAAGACAATATGGCGTCCCTTAGAGTCTGATTGGCTGATAGAATTCTATCAGCCAATCGGAATTAAGGTAGAAAAAATCCTATTGGCTGATGCAATCAGCCAATAGGATTGAAGTTCAATTCTACTGGCTGATCCAATCAGCCAATAGGATTGAGCTCGCATTTTTTTTTTAAATAATCTTTTATTGAGATTCTTTAAACAAAAAATTAAAAATCAACAAAATAGTATAACAAGCACTATACATGATCAAGGTAAGCAGTTTCCGCACAGTGGATACACAATTGACCGGTAGATCACCTATAACAACAAGTGATAATTGTACAATACTTAGTTATCTATAACTTGAGAATCTCGTTTTATAACATATTGAGTAGCATTTAACAGTGGCTAATTCGATGGCTACTCATGAGCCAATTGATATAGGAAATAATACAGCATCTAAAATGATAACCACAAAAATTATACATTTCCAGTAATATATTTTAGAATGAGAACATTGCACTAATGTACAAGACAATCTGTAAATGTTTGGCACCTTTATCTCAAGACATTTGGGTGTTCCTCAGAGAGGAGAATAATAAAAGGATTGGAAAAAATAAAATAGTTTATGTCTAAGCCCTCTGTCCTTATTTCTTATAACAAGGTATCTTCGTTTAACCAGCATCAGCGGGTAAACAACGCTCGGTAGTAGTCAAAAGAAGAGGCGAAGAGAAAGAAAGAGGTGTCAAGGTTCTAATGCAGCAATGTTTTATATATGTAGGAAACAGTATGGGGTGGGGTATTATGAAGCGAATATGGATGAAATAATATGAGCCCAGGCCTAAGCCTGGGTGTGGCAATGGGGATGGGAGGGCGGAGCCAACAAGAGCAGAACAACTATTACTTAATATGAACATAATCTTGTTTAACAGAACCTATGTACTTAAAGAAGGTAAGCATAGAAACAAAGTCGCACATGCTAAAATAACAAGTAATATTAAGCTATTTTTAAATCAACTTAAGAAGCCTAGTGACTTTTAACTGAATCAGCAATGTAGATTTTTATATTAAATGAAGTGGTAATTGTCAGAAACATTAAATGATAAAGGCAGAATGCTTGGGAACTAACATAGCCGATGAGCTATTGTACAGATCGATGCATCTAAGTTGTGAAATAATATAGGGTCACTCATTTTACAAGCGTATGGCGTTTATGTTAAAACCACTATGGGTAAGGGATGTAATTTGTATCCCCCCTCAGGGACGGTTGTCTCCACTGGACACAGACGGAAAAGGGATATTGGGTATGACCCACCCTGATACACAGAGTGGGAAAGGGTGAGGGGAGATACCTTCCCTATCTTTTCTAGTTTCGTAAGGTGTTTAGTCATATATAGTATGAAAATAGGGTATTGTATTTAAATTATCAGAATGGTTATAAGCACATGTCTATGCTTCCTATACACTACAACTGGAACAATATAGATGCTTATCAATAATATTCCCTAACTAAGATTACTAACAATAAAACATAAGAACCACTCATGTAGTGTGACAATATGGGGATAATGAACTAAATACATACTATAAAAAGGAAAAAGTAATTGGATTCTATTTCATGGCTATATTATTCAATATAGTGTGTAAATAGAGTTGCTCACATAAAAAACAGTCAACATAGTATATATGCAGATGAAACTATTCTGTAAAATATTCGTATGAGTAAGCAATTCTGCACTATAGAAACTGCGTAAGGAGAAGCAACAAAGGGTAGCAATTAGTAAATTGACACTAAAGAACTAGGGTAGAAAGTCTATGCCCCATGGGCGAGCCAGCATAGCACAAATGAGGGCTTCCAAAAGAAGTAAGATAAATCCATGATATCCGATGTAGTAAAGGAACAGAAAAGTTATATAGTGTTGTGCTACGCAGAAGAGTAGTATGACTTGACTCCTGAAGCACAGTAGATAACAATTTGGTAGTGTAGTTCAAGGGATGATCCTGGGAAAGAACAAGAGGTATATGGTATATTATACATTTATGAGGTTATAAAAGTAAACTTACAGGGCCGGTGTAATTTGTGTTTTACGTGAAAGCTGCTAAAGTGACTTGGAAAGGTATACTTCACTAGCATATGAGTAAAGGTTAACTTGCTGCTGTAGTTAAATAGGTATACAAGGAGTAAGCATGCGTGATTATTATGTGCATCAAAATATAATAATATAATACAGTTTTATAACCATTTTAGCTAAAAAAGTGGTTTGGTCATTAAAACTAGTACAAACGTAAGATGCTCTAATTAAGGGGAAAATGTGGACTATGTAACATAATGCAGAAAAACGATTGGGTGACCTGTGGTACAAAATGGTTCCTAGGATATCCCAGGAACATACCCTCCTTATGTAGGACCTATGTGTGAAGCTACACTAGTAGTAGCAGGTATATATAGAGCCCTCAAGTGCGTACCAAACTAGGTATATTGTAAGAACCAGCAAAAGAAAAGAAAGCACTTGAGCAGCGTAATAACAGTCAACCAATCTAAACTTGCATGTGTATTTATTATAGCAGTTGTCCATAACAAGGAGTGTGAGCCAAGATGCATAAAGTCTTAGTGACAATCCTCCGCTGGACATCTACGAGACCTACTCCGCACCTCACCCAATACCAATCCTGAATGAGGTTAACACACTGATATAGCTTCCAATTATTAGGGCCCAGTACCTGCAGTTCATAGGACTGTGAGCTTTCCTGTTACCAAAATTATGTAACGATCCTCCGCTCCTGCTCAGTTCTGAAATTAAACGGGTGTCAGCCCCTAGTGTCTTGATGATTTCGGCATCTCCTGCCCGGAGGTCAGCTGTAGCGTTCCGGATCATTAGTACTAGGGGCTCTACACAAAGCTCTCTACTCAGCACACCGGGGTCAGATCTATCTCTAGGACTTGGCTCTCTGAACTTACTATCCACTGAACCCCGGTGCAGTTCTGCTTCCGGTATAGAAACCCATGGCGGATTGCTGTGTATTTGCCCCATGCTCTGCCGTTCACACTCAGCTCTAGATGTATTGGGCCGTAGAGAATCACACTGCCTCCCGCAATCCAATAAATCTGTGTAATTAAGGTCGGGGCTCTGATCATCTGCGCCACTGCCTTCCTCTGAGTCTGAGAGCTTGTCTTTTCCCCCTTGTAGTGTGCTTGGTAGGCTAGGTCTGGAAGTTTCTTCAGTTCCACAGGTTATCAGTGAGTCTCCGTTATGGCGCACATTTCCTCTCAGCTCCATAGTGAGTGATTGATGATGGGCGTCCAGGGAGATAATTAGATTGTGCAGCGCAGATAAAATGTGCAGCTCCATAGGAGATCCTAAGCTGGGTCAATGTGCGTTAGTAGACAAAAAGAAACACCTTCAGCAGCAGTCATTACACAAGCATGTTCTCCAAGATGGCGGCTAGTTCCCTGTAGCCAGCTCTGTAGACCAAAAAGTTCTTTGTGATATGGCGGTGTCAAATATCTTATTTCAGTTACTCATGCCATTTGCACTGAACACTAGGACTCAATCTGGCTGAATAACCTAGTATAAGGCTCCTTATCAAGCTTAATATCATTGTTTATTTGGTCTAACAGTAGGAGCTCTGAAAGAACATGTCTTACTGCTTCGGCTGTTAGCTCCGCCCCCCTGAGCTCGCATTTTATTGGCTGGAAGTTTTTTTATTTTCTGGCAAAAGAGCTATAATCACTTATGCCCTTTTCATGGCAGATTTTTTGCCAGATAGCGTTTTTTAGTGTAGGTTTTTGTTAGTGTAGGTTATTTTAAAAAATGCCCTTCTCAGGGTAATGTCAGGGTTTTTTCCCTGTTGTGTTTGCCATGTGCTGCTGGCAGCCATTTTACTCACCTCTCTTCCTGACTTGGTGCATTGTGGGGGATGCTGCTCATTGCCTGCACTTCCTTTTATGGCCAGACTGTTGTTCATCATCCATGGATGTGGTCTCAGAATTGTGATGTCATCACTTATTATTTAAAGGGCCTCTGTTCAGTATGCTTTGCCCTTGCATTGTCTCAGACCTGTTTGTGAGAGCTCCTGTGTTTTACCTGGCTGCCTGACGTCCTTCCTGGTTCCTGATCTCTGGCTTGTTCCTGACTCTGCTGTTTTCCTTGTTCCTGATTCCGGCTCGTCTGACTATTCACTTTGGCTCCTGACTCGGCTCGTCTGACTACCAGCTCTGGTTTTGACTCCTGGCTTGTTATTTGACTTGTGGACTTTTTATTATTTTTTGCTATTAATAAAGGTGTGATTATTTTTGCACTTCTCGTCTCAGTCTGATTCCTGGCACCCTGACATTACCCAAGGGCCATGAACCCTGATGGTGCTAATAATCCACCTTTACCTGCCATCATTTCCAGGATGGATTAACAGGATCACCGCTTGGATCAATTTGCACTAGCCCTGCAAACCCTGCTGACTCGCACTGCACATTTGGACCAAAGTGTCCCGCAAGTTATGGCTGCTCCTGTTTCCGCTGCTGCACCTATGTCTACCAGGAGCATGTCCGGTTCTGCACCTCTACCTCAGCGATATGGAGGTGATCCTATTCAGTGCAGAGGGTTTTTGAACCAGGTGGGCATTTACCTCTCTGACAGAGCTAAGGTGGGATTTTTCATCTCGTTCCTCTCTGACACAGCTCTTGCCTGGGCTAATCCCTTGTGGGAGACTAATACACCTGTGATTTCAAATTACCCTGAATTTGTGGCCTCCTTTCGAAGGGTATTTGATGTTCCGGCTCGCTCCTCCTCTGCTGCTAAACGACTCATGTCCATTCAGCAAGGTACAAGATCTGTTGCTCAGTATGCTATTGAGTTCCGTACGCTTGCCGCAGAGGTAGGTTGGAACAATGAAGCCCTTGTTGCCGCCTTCTTTCATGGGCTCTCTGATGCGATCAAAGACGAAGTTGCTGCCAGAGATTTACCTGAGGATCTCAAGGCATTGGTGTCTTTTTTGATCCTAATTGACATCAGACTCAGAGAGAGGCCCTATTTCAAGGAGTGCTTGCGGAAGCCTCCTGTTCCATTGTCTCCTACGTGTTCGTTCCCACCCATGCCTCCCTCTCCTCCCATGCCTCCTGGTCCAGAGTCACCAGGTACTGCTGAGCCGATGCAGCTGGGATTCACGCGTCTCTCCATGGCGGAGAGGGCCTTTAGGAGGAGGAAGGGCTCTGCCTCTATTGTGGGTTACAGGGCCACCTTTTGAAGTCTTGTCCTACACGGCCGGGAAACGCTCACACCTAAGGTCCAGTCGGGGGCAGACCTTGGGTGGTTTATCCTCGTCCCCGGAACCACTTAAGGAGAAACGTTTGGTCACGGTTGTCCTTTCCTGGGTGGACTCCTCCATAGTCACTCAGGCTCTTGTTGACTCCGGTGCTGCGGGCTATTTCGTTGACAGTGCTTTTGTATCAAAGCACTCCATTCCTGTTTTGCCTCGGTCCGTTCCGCTTGCTATTGAGGCCATTGATGCCAGGCCCCTTCAGTTACTCACGAAACTGCTCCGTTGTCCATGGCCGTTGGGGCTCTCCATTTTGAAACCCTCCAGTTCCAGGTGATAAACTCTCCGCATTTTCCGGTTGTTCTGGGTTATCCCTGGCTCCAAAAGCACAATCCCAGTCTCAACTGGCGCAGGTCCGAAATTTTGCCGTGGTCCCCGCAATGTATTTCCACTTGTCTTCGGAAACCAGTTAAAGTCTTGTGCACTTCTTCGGTATCTCAATTGCCAGAGGAGTACCGAAAGTTCCTAGACGTGTTTGACAAGGTGCGTGCCGGTACGTTGCTTCCTCACCGGTCTTACGATTGTGCCATAGACCTGCAACCCGGAGCCATTCCTCCTCGGGGCTGGGTGTACCCTGTTTGTTGCAGAGAATTGTGCTATGGAGGAGTATGTTGCCGATGCTCTGTCGCGGGGGATCATCCGCAAATCCTGCTCTCCTGCAGGGGCTGGCTTCTTCTTTGTGAAGAAAAAGTGTGGCGAGTTAAGACCATGTATCGATTATAGGGGTCTTAATCGTCTTACCATTAAGAATTTTTACCCTATTCCGCTTATTACGGAACTCTTTGACCGCCTCAAGGGAGCTACAGTCTTTACTAAACTTGATTTGAGAGGAGCGTACAATCTCGTTAGGATTAAGGAGGGCCACGAATGGAAAACAGCATTTAACACCAGGAGCGGGCATTATGAGTATCTTGTAATGCCCTTTGGCCTATGTAATGCTCCTGCTGTTTTCCAGAAATTTATTAATGATGTCCTACGATATATGTTGCAACAGTGTGTTGTGGTGTACTTAGACGACATCCTCATACACTCACCCACACTTGAGGCTCATCGTTCTGATGTTACACGGGTACTTCAGAGACTACGTTAGAACGGCCTGTTTTGTAAACTCGAGAAATGTGAGTTCCATCAGACTCAAGTAACCTTCCTAGGTTATGTTATCTCCGTTGCAGGGTTCTCCATGGATCCTGACAAGTTATCTGCAGTTCTGCAGTGGCCTCGCCCAGTTGGTCTTTGGTCTATTCAACGTTTTTTGGGGTTCGCCAATTACTATAGAAAGTTTATTAAAAACTTTTCTTCCTTGGTCAAACCTATCACAGACATGACCCATAAAGAGAATGATCCACTCCATTGGTCACCTACTGCCATTAAGGCCTTTGATAGTCTTAAGACTGCCTTTGCTGCCGCTCCAGTTCTGGCTCATCCTAACCCTGTCCTGCCTTTTGTTCTTGAGGTCGATGCGTCTGAGATTGGAGTAGGTGCCCTCTTGTCTCAACGTCCTACGCCTGACGGTTCTTTGCATCCGTGTGGTTTCTTCTCTAGGAAATTGTCTCCAGCGGAGTGCAATTATGAAATTGGCGGCAGGGAATTACTGGCTATAATTTTGGCACTTAAGGAATGGAGGCATCTTCTCGAGGGTACTAGCGTGCCAGTGCTCATTCTTACTGACCACAAGAATTTAACTTATCGATCTGAAGAAAAACGTTTGTCGCCCCGACAGGCCAGATGGGCGCTATTTTTGTCTCGGTTTAATTATGTGGTCTCCTACCTGCCTGGTAGTAAGAATGTTAGGGCTGATGCCCTCTCTTAACAATTTTCGCCTCTGTCCAAGGAGGAGTCTGTACCTACTCCTGTTATACCTCCTGACCATATTTTGGCTACCATACGTACTAATTTGACTTCTCCCTTGGGGGAAGAGATCCTGGCTGCACAAACCAATTCACCTCCTGAGAAACCTAGTGGTAAGTGTTTTGTTCCTGAGAATCTTCGAACTAAACTTTTGCACACTTACCACTATCCTAAAGCTGCAGGTCACCCAGGCAAGAACCAAATGATTTGGTCTGTCACTCAACAATTCTGGTGGCCAGGTCTTCGGTCTGATGTTGCTGCGTATGTTGCCTCCTGCTCAGTTTGTGCACAGAATAAGACTCCTCAACGTCTTCCTGTGGGTCTTCTTCAACCTATTGCCCGGGAGGTCTTCCGTTTACATGGGTTACCCAAGGAGATAGTGTCGGACCGGGGTAGCCAGTTTGTCTCCAGATTTTGGCGTTCCTTTTGTCCTCAAATGGGGATCCAGCTTTCCTTCTCCTCGGCATATCACCCTCAATCCAATGTTGCTGCAGAACGGTCTAATCAAGCTCTGGAACAGTTCCTCCGTTGCTATGTCTCAGATCACCACAATAATTGGTCTGAACTGTTACCTTGGGCAGAGTTTGCTCGTAAAAGTGCTATTAATGCTTCCTCCAAGTTATCCCCGTTCATGGCGAATTATGGGTTTCAACCATCCTTGTTGCCCGATTCATTCATGACTCAGGGTATTCTGGCTTTGGAGGAGCATCTCCGGCAACTCCGTTCCACGTGGGTGCAGATTAAGGATTGCCTTCCTCGTTCTATGCAGCTCCAAAAGTTCCAGGCTGATCATAGGCGTCTCCCCGCACCTTCCTACCAGGTTGGTGAGAGAGTTTGTCTGTCCTCCCGCAACTTGAACCTTCGTGTGCCTTCCAATAAATTGGCTCCCCGTTATGTTGGTCCTTTTCAAATACTCCAACGGGTTAATGCTGTGGTTTACGCTCTTGACCTTCCTCCTGCTATGCACATCTCCAATGTTTTTTATGTCTCCCTCTTGAAACCATTGGTTTGTAATCGGTTTACCACTGTGTTGCCTCGTCCCCGTCCTATTCTTGTTGACAACCATGAGGAGTATGAGGTCAGCAGCATTATTGACTCTCGTATGTCCAGGGGCCGTGTACAGTATTTGGTTCACTGGACTGGCTACGGTCCGGAGGAGCGTTCTTGGGTTCCCTCCTCTGATGTTCATGCTCCTGCCCTCCTCCGTGCCTTCCATGCCTGTTTCCGAAATAAGCCTTTTGTCCTCCCGCGGGGGAGGGGTCATTGAGGGGAGGGTACTGTCAGGGTTTTTTCCCTGTTGTGTTTGCCATGTGCTGTTGGCAGCCATTTTACTCACCTCTCTTCCTGACTTGGTGCATTGTGGGGGATGCTGCTCATTGCCTGCACTTCCTTTTATGGCCAGACTGTTGTGCATCATCCATGTGAGACAGGATGCGGTCTCAGAATTGTGATGTCATCACTTATTATTTAAAGGGCCTCTGTTCAGTATGCTTTGCCTTTGCGTTGTCTCAGACCTGTTTGTGAGAGTTCCTGTGTATTACCTGGCTGCCTGACATCCTTCCTGGTACCTGATCCCTGGCTTGTTCCTGACTCTGCTGTTTTCCTTGTTCCTGATTCCGGCTCGTCTGACTATTCGCTTTGGCTCCTGACTCGGCTCGTCTGACTACCAGCTCTGGTTTTGACTCCTGGCTTGTTATTTGACTTGTGGACCTTTTTATTATTTTTTGCTATTAATAAAGGTGTGATTATTTTTGCACTTCTCGTCTCAGTCTGATTCCTGGCACCCTGACAGGTAATTTTTTAGGTTAGGCTTTTGTAAAGAGATTTTTTTGGGGGGTGGAGGGTTACTTTGGTTTTAGTATAGGATTTTTGTCAAAAGAAAAAGCTTTAATCGCTTCAATGAGGGCACTGCCCGACAAATGCCCTTTTCAGGGCAATTTTTAGAGTAGATCGTAGAGTTAGTATAGGGTTTTTTAGGGGTGGGCTTTTTATTTTAAAGGGACTTTATTTTTAGCAGTCGTACTGTTTGGGGATTTTTATTTTTGGTCATTTTTTTATATTTTTGGTAATGTTTTTATTTTTTGTAACGTTAGATTTTTTTAACATATTTTGTAACTTAGGGGGTGTTAGGTTAGGGGTTTTGGGAGGATAGCTGTAAAGGTTTAAAGTAGTGTAGGCAGTTTATTACAGCGCGGTTGTGGCAGTTAGGGGGTTAATAGTGTAGGCAGTTTATTGTGGTGAGGGTTGTGGCAGACCAACAGATAGACAAACTGATGTACAGATAAACAGACAGACAGGTGGATAGATAATAGAGACAGACAGACAGGCAGAAAGAGAAACTGAAAGGTACATACAGTCAGTTAGTTATGACAAAGCCCTTAGAGAGCTAGAGACTTTCTGGAACAGACCACCCCTATAAACCAGGAGCGGTAATCCCCATCTGCTGGAGCTGTCAATTGCTTCCTCTCAGCACCACAGCACAGAGTATATATATTGCCACATCATTGTGGTTTTATCACTTCCCATGATCACAATGAAGGTAAGAGCTGGCGGTAACTTCCTGTCATCCTTTTCTCTCACACAATACTAATCATTTCTGTCTCTTAAACCTTCCCTTGTTTTTGTATTTTCAGGTTCTTCTCCTATACTTGCTGTACAGTATTGACGTATCCTTAGGGAAGCCAACGCACGCAAATGCTTCGGTAATCTCATGTGAGTATTATCCGTATGTGTAAAATAAATCAGATTAAGCTTTAATTATGTTTGTCCCTTTAAAGCAGTGTTTTTCAACCAGTGTGCCGTGAGAGATCCTCAGGTGTGCCACAGCAGACTGACAACAGTGTGACATATTTTTTAAACTTTGCTTGTTTTTTACTCCCAGTGCAGGGATAGTTTGTAGGAGGCATGGCATAACAGCACAATACCTACAGTATGTGTGTGTTTGTGTGTATGTGTATATATATATGTGTGTGTATATATATATGTGTGTTTGTGTGTATGTGTATATATATATATGTGTGTGTATATATATATGTGTGTTTGTGTGTATGTGTATATATATATATATGCTGTATTAGGCTACTACATACAGTATGTGTGTGTTTGTGTGTATGTGTATATATATATATATGCTGTATTAGGCTACTACATACAGTATGTGTGTGTTTGTGTGTATGTGTATATATATATGCTGTATTAGGCTACAATGTGTGATTTTTTTTAAATTTTGGGATGGTGGTGTGCCACAGGATTTTTTTATGTAAAAAAGTGTGCCACGGCAAAAAAAAAGGTTAAAAATCACTGCTTTAAAGGGACATTAAACCCAATGTTTTTCTTTCATAATTTAGAAAGAGTATGCAATTTTAAACACCTTTCTAATTTACTTCTATTATCTAATTTGCTTCATTTTCTTGATATTCTTTGCAGAAAAGCATATCTAGATAGGCTCAGTAGCTACTGATTGGTAGCTGCACATAGATGCCTCATGTTATTGGCTCACTCATGTGCATTGCTATTTCTTCAACAAAGGATATCTTAAAAATGAAGCAAATTAGATAATAGAAGTAAATTGTAAAAGTATTTAAAATTGTATTCTCTACCTGAATCATTAAAGAAAAATGTTGGGTTTAGTGTCCCTTTAACTTTTTTTTAGGTTAGACCACTGGTTTTCAAACCTGTCCTAAATAACAGCAATTTTGAAAGAATGTTATCCATTTGTAAGAGCACTAGATAACAGCACTATTACCTGTCATGTAGTGCTACAGATACTACCTAGGTATCTCTATAACACACAATATTATACATTAGCAAGAGCACTAGATAACAGCACTATTACCTGTCATGTAGTGCTACAGATACTACCTAGGTATCTCTATAACACACAATATTATACATTAGCAAGAGCACTAGATAACAGCACTATTACCTGTCATGTAGTGCTACAGATACTACCTAGGTATCTCTATAACACACAATATTATACATTAGCAAGAACACTAGAGGGCAGCACTATTACCTGTCATGTAGTGCTTCAGATACTACCTAGGTATCTCTATAACACAATATTATACATTAGCAAGAGCACTAGAAAACAGCACTATTACCTGTCATGTAGTGCTACAGATACTACCTAGGTATCTCTATAACACACAATATTATACATTAGCAAGAGCACTAGATAACAGCATTACTACCTGGCATGTAGTGCTACAGATACTACCTAGGTATCTCTATAACACACAATATTATACATTAGCAAGAGCACTAGATAACAGCACTATTACATGTCATGTAGTGCTACAGATACTACCTAGGTATCTCTATAACACACAATATTATATATTATCAAGAGCACTAGATAACAGCACTATTACCTGTCATGTAGTGCTACAGATACTACCTAGGTATCTCTATAACACACACTATTATACATTAGCAAGAGCACTAGATAACAGCACTATTACCTGTCATGTAGTGCTACAGATACTACCTAGGTATCTCTATAACACACAATATTATACATTAGCAAGAGCACTAGATAACAGCACTATTACCTGTCATGTAGTGCTACAGATACTACCTAGGTATCTCTATAACACATAATATTATACATTAGCAAGAGCACTAGATAACAGCACTATTACCTGTCATGTAGTGCTACAGATACTACCTAGGTATCTCTATAACACACAATATTATACATTAGCAAGAGCACTAGATAACAGCACTATTACCTGTCATGTAGTGCTACAGATACTACCTAGGTATCTCTATAACACACAATATTATACATTAGCAAGAGCACTAGATAGCAGCACTATTACCTGTCATGTAGTGCTACAGATACTACCTAGGTATCTCTATAACACATAATATTATACATTAGCAAGAGCACTAGAGGGCAGCACTATTACCTGTCATGTAGTGCTACAGATACTACCTAGGTATCTCTATAACACACAATATTATACATTAGCAAGAGCACTAGATAACAGCACTATTACCTGTCATGTAGTGCTACATATGCTACCTAGGTATCTCTATAACACACAATATTATACATTAGCAAGAGCACTAGATAACAGCACTATTACCTGTCATGTAGTGCTACAGATACTACCTAGGTATCTCTATAACACACAATATTATATATTAGCAAGAGCAATAGATAACAGCACTATTACCTGTCCTGTAGTGCTACAGATGCTACCTAGGTATCTCTATAACACACAATATTATACATTAGCAAGAGCACTAGATAACAACACTATTACCTGTCATGTAGTGCTACAGATACTACCTAGGTATCTCTATAACACAATATTATACATTAGCAAGAGCACTAGATAACAGCACTATTACCTGTCATGTAGTGCTACAGATACTACCTAGGTATCTCTATAACACAATATTATACATTAGCAAGAGCACTAGATAACAAACACTATTACCTGTCATGTAGTGCTACAGATGGTACCTAGGTATCTCTATAACACACAATATTATACATTAGCAAGAGCACTAGATAACAGCACTATTACCTGTCATGTAGTGCTACAGATACTACCTAGGTATCTCTATAACACAATATTATACATTAGCAAGAGCACTAGATAACAGCACTATTACCTGTCATGTAGTGCTACAGATAC
Organism: Bombina bombina; assembly: GCF_027579735.1. NCBI lineage: Eukaryota > Metazoa > Chordata > Amphibia > Anura > Bombinatoridae > Bombina > Bombina bombina. Next base: position 30,505,121 of record NC_069509.1, read on the forward strand.
TACCTAGGTATCTCTATAACACAATATTATACATTAGCAAGAGCACTAGATAACAGCACTATTACCTGTCATGTAGTGCTACAGATACTACCTAGGTATCTCTATAACACAATATTATACATTAGCAAGAGCACTAGATAACAGCACTATTACCTGTCATGTAGTGCTACAGATACTACCTAGGTATCTCTATAACACAATATTATACATTAGCAAGAGCACTAGATAACAGCACTATTACCTGCCATGTAGTGCTACAGATACTACCTAGGTATCTCTATAACACAATATTATACATTAGCAAGAGCACTAGATAACAGCACTATTACCTGTCATGTAGTGCTACAGATACTACCTCGGTATCTCTATAACACACAATATTATACATTAGCAAGAGCACTAGATAACAGCACTATTACCTGTCATGTAGTGCTACAGATACTACCTAGGTATCTCTATAACACACAATATTATACATTAGCAAGAGCACTAGATAACAGCACTATTACCTGTCATGTAGTGCTACAGATACTACCTAGGTATCTCTATAACACACAATATTATACATTAGCAAGAGCACTAGATAACAGTACTATTACCTGTCATGTAGTGCTACAGATACTACCTAGGTATCTCTATAACACAATATTATACATTAGCAAGAGCACTAGATAACAGCACTATTACCTGTCATGTAGTGCTACAGATACTACCTAGGTATCTCTATAACACACAATATTATACATTAGCAAGAGCACTAGATAACAGCACTATTACCTGTCATGTAGTGCTACAGATACTACCTAGGTATCTCTATAACACACAATATTATACATTAGCAAGAGCACTAGATAACAGCACTATTACCTGTCATGTAGTGCTACAGATACTACCTAGGTATCTCTATAACACACAATATTATACATTAGCAAGAGCACTAGATAACAGCACTATTACCTGTCATGTAGTGCTACAGATGCTACCTAGGTATCTCTATAACACACAATATTATACATTAGCAAGAGCACTAGATAACAGCACTATTACCTGTCATGTAGTGCTGCAGATACTACCTAGGTATCTCTGTAACACACAATTTTATACATTAGCAGGAGCACTAGATAACAGCACTATTACCTGTCATGTAGTGCTACAGATACTACCTAGGTATCTCTATAACACAATATTATACATTAGCAAGAGCACTAGATAACAGCACTATTACCTGTCATGTAGTGCTACAGATGCTACCTAGGTATCTCTATAACACAATATTATACATTAGCAAGAGCATTAGATAACAGCACTATTACCTGTCATGTAGTGCTACAGATGCTACCTAGGTATCTCTATAACACAATATTATACATTAGCAAGAGCACTAGATAACAGCACTATTACCTGTCATGTAGTGCTACAGATACTACCTAGGTATCTCTATAACACAATATTATACATTAGCAAGAGCACTAGATAACAGCACTATTACCTGTCATGTAGTGCTACAGATACTACCTAGGTATCTCTATAACACACAATATTATACATTAGCAAGAGCACTAGATAACAGCACTATTACCTGTCATGTAGTGCTACAGATACTACCTAGGTATCTCTATAACACACAATATTATACATTAGCAAGAGCACTAGATAACAGCACTATTACCTGTCATGTAGTGCTACAGATACTACCTAGGTATCTCTATAACACATAATATTATACATTAGCAAGAGCACTAGATAACAGCACTATTACCTGTCATGTAGTGCTACAGATACTACCTAGGTATCTCTATAACACACAATATTATACATTAGCAAGAGCACTAGATAACAGCACTATTACCTGTCATGTAGTGCTACAGATACTACCTAGGTATCTCTATAACACACAATATTATACATTAGCAAGAGCACTAGATAGCAGCACTATTACCTGTCATGTAGTGCTACAGATACTACCTAGGTATCTCTATAACACATAATATTATACATTAGCAAGAGCACTAGAGGGCAGCACTATTACTTGTCATGTAGTGCTACAGATACTACCTAGGTATCTCTATAACACACAATATTATACATTAGCAAGAGCACTAGATAACAGCACTATTACCTGTCATGTAGTGCTACATATGCTACCTAGGTATCTCTATAACACACAATATTATACATTAGCAAGAGCACTAGATAACAGCACTATTACCTGTCATGTAGTGCTACAGATACTACCTAGGTATCTCTATAACACACAATATTATATATTAGCAAGAGCAATAGATAACAGCACTATTACCTGTCCTGTAGTGCTACAGATGCTACCTAGGTATCTCTATAACACACAATATTATACATTAGCAAGAGCACTAGATAACAACACTATTACCTGTCATGTAGTGCTACAGATACTACCTAGGTATCTCTATAACACAATATTATACATTAGCAAGAGCACTAGATAACAGCACTATTACCTGTCATGTAGTGCTACAGATACTACCTAGGTATCTCTATAACACAATATTATACATTAGCAAGAGCACTAGATAACAAACACTATTACCTGTCATGTAGTGCTACAGATGGTACCTACTTAGGTATCTCTATAACACACAATATTATACATTAGCAAGAGCACTAGATAACAGCACTATTACCTGTCATGTAGTGCTACAGATACTACCTAGGTATCTCTATAACACAATATTATACATTAGCAAGAGCACTAGATAACAGCACTATTACCTGTCATGTAGTGCTACAGATACTACCTAGGTATCTCTATAACACAATATTATACATTAGCAAGAGCACTAGATAACAGCACTATTACCTGTCATGTAGTGCTACAGATACTACCTAGGTATCTCTATAACACAATATTATACATTAGCAAGAGCACTAGATAACAGCACTATTACCTGTCATGTAGTGCTACAGATACTTCCTAGGTATCTCTATAACACAATATTATACATTAGCAAGAGCACTAGATAACAGCACTATTACCTGCCATGTAGTGCTACAGATACTACCTAGGTATCTCTATAACACAATATTATACATTAGCAAGAGCACTAGATAACAGCACTATTACCTGTCATGTAGTGCTACAGATACTACCTCGGTATCTCTATAACACACAATATTATACATTAGCAAGAGCACTAGATAACAGCACTATTACCTGTCATGTAGTGCTACAGATACTACCTAGGTATCTCTATAACACACAATATTATACATTAGCAAGAGCACTAGATAACAGCACTATTACCTGTCATGTAGTGCTACAGATACTACCTAGGTATCTCTATAACACACAATATTATACATTAGCAAGAGCACTAGATAACAGTACTATTACCTGTCATGTAGTGCTACAGATACTACCTAGGTATCTCTATAACACAATATTATACATTAGCAAGAGCACTAGATAACAGCACTATTACCTGTCATGTAGTGCTACAGATACTACCTAGGTATCTCTATAACACACAATATTATACATTAGCAAGAGCACTAGATAACAGCACTATTACCTGTCATGTAGTGCTACAGATACTACCTAGGTATCTCTATAACACATAATATTATACATTAGCAAGAGCACTAGATAAAAGCACTATTACCTGTCATGTAGTGCTACAGATGCTACCTAGGTATCTCTATAACACACAATATTATACATTAGCAAGAGCACTAGATAACAGCACTATTACCTGTCATGTAGTGCTACAGATACTACCCAGGTATCTCTATAACACACAATATTATACATTAGCAAGAGCACTAGATAACAGCACTATTACCTGTCATGTAGCGCTACAGATACTACCTAGGTATCTCTATAACACAATATTATACATTAGCAAGAGCACTAGATAACAGCACTATTACCTATCATGTAGTGCTACAGATACTACCTAGGTATCTCTATAACACACAATATTATACATTAGCAAGAGCACTAGATAACAGCACTATTACCTGTCATGTAGTGCTACATATGCTACCTAGGTATCTCTATAACACACAATATTATACATTAGCAAGAGCACTAGATAACAGCACTATTACCTGTCATGTAGTGCTACAGATACTACCTAGGTATCTCTATAACACACAATATTATATATTAGCAAGAGCAATAGATAACAGCACTATTACCTGTCCTGTAGTGCTACAGATGCTACCTAGGTATCTCTATAACACACAATATTATACATTAGCAAGAGCACTAGATAACAACACTATTACCTGTCATGTAGTGCTACAGATACTACCTAGGTATCTCTATAACACAATATTATACATTAGCAAGAGCACTAGATAACAGCACTATTACCTGTCATGTAGTGCTACAGATACTACCTAGGTATCTCTATAACACAATATTATACATTAGCAAGAGCACTAGATAACAAACACTATTACCTGTCATGTAGTGCTACAGATGGTACCTAGGTATCTCTATAACACACAATATTATACATTAGCAAGAGCACTAGATAACAGCACTATTACCTGTCATGTAGTGCTACAGATACTACCTAGGTATCTCTATAACACAATATTATACATTAGCAAGAGCACTAGATAACAGCACTATTACCTGTCATGTAGTGCTACAGATACTACCTAGGTATCTCTATAACACAATATTATACATTGGCAAGAGCACTAGATAACAGCACTATTACCTGTCATGTAGTGCTACAGATACTACCTAGGTATCTCTATAACACAATATTATACATTAGCAAGAGCACTAGATAACAGCACTATTACCTGTCATGTAGTGCTACAGATACTACCTAGGTATCTCTATAACACAATATTATACATTAGCAAGAGCACTAGATAACAGCACTATTACCTGCCATGTAGTGCTACAGATACTACCTAGGTATCTCTATAACACAATATTATACATTAGCAAGAGCACTAGATAACAGCACTATTACCTGTCATGTAGTGCTACAGATACTACCTCGGTATCTCTATAACACACAATATTATACATTAGCAAGAGCACTAGATAACAGCACTATTACCTGTCATGTAGTGCTACAGATACTACCTAGGTATCTCTATAACACACAATATTATACATTAGCAAGAGCACTAGATAACAGCACTATTACCTGTCATGTAGTGCTACAGATACTACCTAGGTATCTCTATAACACACAATATTATACATTAGCAAGAGCACTAGATAACAGTACTATTACCTGTCATGTAGTGCTACAGATACTACCTAGGTATCTCTATAACACAATATTATACATTAGCAAGAGCACTAGATAACAGCACTATTACCTGTCATGTAGTGCTACAGATACTACCTAGGTATCTCTATAACACACAATATTATACATTAGCAAGAGCACTAGATAACAGCACTATTACCTGTCATGTAGTGCTACAGATACTACCTAGGTATCTCTATAACACACAATATTATACATTAGCAAGAGCACTAGATAACAGCACTATTACCTGTCATGTAGTGCTACAGATACTACCTAGGTATCTCTATAACACACAATATTATACATTAGCAAGAGCACTAGATAACAGCACTATTACCTGTCATGTAGTGCTACAGATGCTACCTAGGTATCTCTATAACACACAATATTATACATTAGCAAGAGCACTAGATAACAGCACTATTACCTGTCATGTAGTGCTGCAGATACTACCTAGGTATCTCTGTAACACACAATTTTATACATTAGCAGGAGCACTAGATAACAGCACTATTACCTGTCATGTAGTGCTACAGATACTACCTAGGTATCTCTATAACACAATATTATACATTAGCAAGAGCACTAGATAACAGCACTATTACCTGTCATGTAGTGCTACAGATGCTACCTAGGTATCTCTATAACACAATATTATACATTAGCAAGAGCATTAGATAACAGCACTATTACCTGTCATGTAGTGCTACAGATGCTACCTAGGTATCTCTATAACACAATATTATACATTAGCAAGAGCACTAGATAACAGCACTATTACCTGTCATGTAGTGCTACAGATACTACCTAGGTATCTCTATAACACAATATTATACATTAGCAAGAGCACTAGATAACAGCACTATTACCTGTCATGTAGTGCTACAGATACTACCTAGGTATCTCTATAACACAATATTATACATTAGCAAGAGCACTAGATAACAGCACTATTACCTGTCATGTAGTACTACAGATACTACCTAGGTATCTCTATAACACACAATATTATACATTAGCAAGAGCACTAGATAACAGCACTATTACCTGTCATGTAGTGCTACATATACTACCCAGGTATCTCTATAACACAATATTATACATTAGCAAGAGCACTAGATAACAGCACTATTACCTATCATGTAGTGCTACAGATACTACCTAGGTATCTCTATAACACAATATTATACATTAGCAAGAGCACTAGATAACAGCACTATTACCTGACATGTAGTGCTACAGATACTACCTAGGGATCTCTATAATACACAATATTATACATTAGCAAGAGCACTAGATAACAGCACTATTACCTGTCATGTAGTGCTACAGATACTACCTAGGTATTTCTATAACACAAAATATTATACATTAGCAAGAGCACTAGATAACAGCACTATTACCTGTCATGTAGTGCTATTGATACTACCTAGGTATCTCTATAACACACAATATTATACATTAGCAAGAGCACTAGATAACAGCACTATTACCTGTCATGTAGTGCTACAGATACTACCTAGGTATCTCTATAACACACAATATTATACATTAGCAAGAGCACTAGATAACAGCACTATTACCTGTCATGTAGTGCTACAGATACTACCTAGGTATCTCTATAACACACAATATTATACATTAGCAAGAGCACTAGATAACAGCACTATTACCTGTCATGTAGTGCTACAGATACTACCTAGGTATCTCTATAACACACAATATTATACATTAGCAAGAGCACTAGATAACAGCACGATTACCTGTCATGTAGTGCTACAGATGCTACCTAGGTATCTCTATAACACACAATATTATACATTAGCAAGAGCACTAGATAACAGCACTATTACCTGTCATGTAGTGCTACAGATACTACCCAGGTATCTCTATAACACACAATATTATACATTAGCAAGAGCACTAGATAACAGCACTATTACCTGTCATGTAGCGCTACAGATACTACCTAGGTATCTCTATAACACAATATTATACATTAGCAAGAGCACTAGATAACAGCACTATTACCTATCATGTAGTGCTACAGATACTACCTAGGTATTTCTATAACACAAAATATTATACATTAGCAAGAGCACTAGATAACAGCACTATTACCTGTCATGTAGTGCTATTGATACTACCTAGGTATCTCTATAACACACAATATTATACATTAGCAAGAGCACTAGATAACAGCACTATTACCTGTCATGTAGTGCTACAGATACTACCTAGGTATCTCTATAACACACAATATTATACATTAGCAAGAGCACTAGATAACAGCACTATTACCTGTCATGTAGTGCTACAGATACTACCTAGGTATCTCTATAACACACAATATTATACATTAGCAAGAGCACTAGATAACAGCACTATTACCTGTCATGTAGTGCTACAGATACTACCTAGGTATCTCTATAACACACAATATTATACATTAGCAAGAGCACTAGATAACAGCACGATTACCTGTCATGTAGTGCTACAGATGCTACCTAGGTATCTCTATAACACACAATATTATACATTAGCAAGAGTACTAGATAACAGCACTATTACCTGTCATGTAGTGCTACAGATACTACCCAGGTATCTCTATAACACACAATATTATACATTAGCAAGAGCACTAGATAACAGCACTATTACCTGTCATGTAGCGCTACAGATACTACCTAGGTATCTCTATAACACACAATATTATACATTAGCAAGAGCACTAGATAACAGCACTATTACCTGTCATGTAGTGCTACAGATACTACCTAGGTATCTCTATAACACACAATATTATACATTAGCAAGAGCACTAGATAACAGCACTATTACCTGTCATGTAGTGCTACAGATACTACCTAGGTATCTCTATAACACAATATTATACATTAGCAAGAGCACTAGATAACAGCACTATTACCTGTCATGTAGTGCTACAGATACTACCTAGGTATCTCTATAACACAATATTATACATTAGCAAGAGCACTAGATAACAGCACTATTACCTGTCATGTAGTGCTACAGATACTACCTAGGTATCTCTATAACACATAATATTATACATTAGCAAGAGCACTAGATAACAGCACTATTACCTGTCATGTAGTGCTACAGATACTACCTAGGTATCTCTATAACACAATATTATACATTAGCAAGAGCACTAGATAACAGCACTATTACCTGTCATGTAGTGCTACAGATACTACCTAGGTATCTCTATAACACAATATTATACATTAGCAAGAGCACTAGATAACAGCACTATTACCTGTCATGTAGTGCTACAGATGCTACGTAGGTATCTCTATAACACACAATATTATACATTAGCAAGAGCACTAGATAACAGCACTATTACCTGTCATGTAGTGCTACATATACTACCTAGGTATCTCTATAACACACAATATTATACATTAGCAAGAGCACTAGATAACAGCACTATTACCTGTCATGTAGTGCTACAGATGCTACGTAGGTATCTCTATAACACACAATATTATACATTAGCAAGAGCACTAGATAACAGCACTATTACCTGTCATGTAGTGCTACAGATACTACCTAGGTAACTCTTCAACAAAGAATATAATAGGAACAAAGCAAATTTCATAATTTTAGTAAACTGTCAACTTTTTAAAAAAAAAATCCTATCCTCTGTCTGAATCACAAAAGAAAATGTTTGACATTCGTATCCCTTTAAGTGGTATTCCACAAACTTTAACAGAGGACTTTACTAGTTACAAACTAAATAATCTGGTTGGTATTTTAGAAGCTGTTTGAGTAATCATTAGCAGGAAACTGATAGAAAGCTGGTGAACGTTTCAGTTATTCTGTTTTTATTACTTCATTAGTATTATTTTTATTACTGCCAGTTTCCAGACATCTGGTATCTTATATAATAATACTTCTGTCTCTTGCATATAGTAACACCCTGCATGCTGGCATCTGCAGATTTTCTACTGATATTTGAAATATGAGATTAAATGTAAATCAGTTTAATGCAGCCTTAGATCACTAGTACTTAAATAATTATATTTATTTAGACAAGAAATACTAAAATGATGCATGATCTCCAGGATGAAAGCGAAAGGAAGTTTTCCAAAACAAAAAATGAAATACCTATATTTGCCTAAAGATAAACGGGAACTATATGAGTTTTTCATTTTTATATTTTGAGATAAAATTTGGGTAACAAGCGTTGATTGTTTTGTATTTTATAAAATGATAGACACAAAGGAAGGAGTTTTTTTTTAGTTACAGGGAAAACTTCCGAGCAGAAGTGCTAGCAGTTTGGGATGAAAGTATAGGGTTATCCTGAGCATTGGATGGTACTCAAAGGATCACTAAACACAGTCAAATAGCACAAACAATGAATGCATAATAAAAAGACAATGCAAAAGCACTTAGTTTAAATTTCAAATGAGTCGTTTTTTTCCCAAATGCATCATGTGACATCCATCAGCCAATCACAATATCCAGGGAATCTTGCGCATGCTCAGTAGCAGCTGGTGCCTCAGAAAGTGTGCATATAAACAGATTGTGCACGTTTAGATAATGGAAGTGAATTGGAAAGTTGTTTAAAATTGTGTGCTCTATCTGAATCCTGAAAGTTTCATTTTGACTTGACTGTCCCTTTAAAAGGACATGGAATCTTCCAACATTTGTTTTAATGATTAGGACAGAACTTACAATTTCAAACAACTTTTATTTGTACTTATATTATCAAATGCGCTTAATTATCTTGGTATTCTTTGTTGAATTTGGCATAATGTCCCTTTAATGAAACATTTTACATAACAATCTCAGTGTCCCTTTAATTTGTGTCACTGCTTTCACGCCTGGGTTACCACTTGTCCTCCACACCACACTGGACAATAAGTCAGTGATTGGGCACAATGGTAGATGGGCGTCACACAATGCTTCATCAAAAGATCTTCCTCAGCACTCACACTGGATCCCACAATCTATATTTTTCATAACTAAACTAAAGTAATTTTACCTATTTGGCTGCCAGTAACATACACATCTATAATTTTACCGCTTGAATGCCAGTAACATACACATCTATAATTTTACTGCTTGGATGCCAGTAACATACACATCTATAATTTTACCGCTTGACTGCCAATAACATACATATCTATAATTTTACCTCTTTGGCTGCAAGTAACATACACATCGATAATTTTACCTCTTGGCTGCCAGTAACATACACTTCTTTAATTTTACCCCTTGGCTGCCAGTAACATACACATCTATAATTTTACCTCTTTGGCTGCCAGCAACATACACATCTATAATTTTACCCCTTGGCTGCCAGTACACGTCTATAATTTTACCCCTTGGCTGCCAGTAACATACACTTCTTTAATTTTACCCCTTGGCTGCCAGTAACATACACATCTATAATTTTACCTCTTTGGCTGCCAGTAACATACACATCTATAACTTTACCTCTGGCTGCCAGTAACATACACATCTATAATTGTACCCCTTGACTGCTAATAACATACACATCTATAATTGTACCCCTTAGCTGCCAGTACACATGTCTATAATTTTACCCCTTGGCTGCCAGTAACATACTCCTTCCCAAGGCACCATAGTCCTTCCTCTCCATGGAACATAATATCAGCTAGCTACAGTTCCAAATGATTGAACAAGTAGTATTACCCAGGAGAGGAGGTGACAGGAACACTTGCTTAAAATGAGGGAAATATTTTTGAGCAATAAATTAGATGCAATAATACCCAAGGTCCTCAATAGAGACTTTGATTGGAGTTTGTTTCTGTGACAGGGATATACTATGTTGTACATTTTATTTGTAACTATGAGCAATGCATATCTAGGGTTAATAAAGGAGTTAGAGAAGGTGTAATACCATTTTTTGTCATAAGATGTCACTATGATGTAACCTATGATTGCTTGTTAAACAGGTAAGCGTATAAAAGGTCATCGGGGAGTGTTGTGGCGGTGGTCAAGCGGTGGGACAGCTCAAAGTTGTGAGCAATAAAGTGAATATTGTAAAAAAAAACTTTAAAGTGCCTTACTGATTTTTTTTTTTTTTAAATGTAACTTCTGTGACGCTTAACGTTGAGTTTGATTACATATTACAATAATACAATATATTTTATTTATAAATGTTCATTAAGGGTTGCTTGTAGGATGTATTGTGAAGTGAATTGTAAAATATAATATATTCAACATAATGTTACCAAAATATATATAAATAATATCTACTACGTACTGCTCTATCTCTATCTAGTAGATAGATTATAGAGGCTGAATGATATATAGAGTTACTTACTAGATAGATAGATTATAGAGGCTGAATGATATATAGAGTTACTTACTAGATAGATTATAGAGGCTGAATGATATATAGAGTTACTTACTAGATAGATAGATTATAGAGGCTGAATGATATATAGAGTTACTTACTAGATAGATAGATTATAGAGGCTGAATGATATATAGAGTTACTTACTAGATAGATAGATTATAGAGGCTGAATGATATATAGAGTTACTTACTAGATAGATAGATTATAGAGGCTGAATGATATATAGAGTTACTTACTAGATAGATAGATTATAGAGGCTGAATGATATATAGAGTTACTTACTAGATAGATAGATTATAGAGGCTGAATGATATATAGAGTTACTTACTAGATAGATAGATTATAGAGGCTGAATGATATATAGAGTTACTTACTAGATAGATAGATGATAAATGTAATATTATGTTTATTATTTATATTTATTTAATATATCATTTAGTTGAGTCAAGTGTAGATTCCCAGAAGATAGATCATCCATCATCAGTAGTAGTATGCAGTGGTCAACAAGTTTTTTTATTTTTATGCTCCAAGAGTGTATTGGACATTGAGAAACATGTACAGTAAGATGCTGTAGTGTTAAATAAACGTTTTATTGAAAAATTAAGGTGTTATAGTAATTTGTTATAAAATCGCAATTAAATCGCAATTGCGTTTTTTTTCTCCATATTGCCCAGCCCTACTTGAAACCTAGTTATTTTGTCTTTGGGACCTAACCTATGAAAAACAAAATTTATGCTTACCTGATAAATTTCTTTCTCTTGCGATGTATCGAGTCCACGGATTCATCCAATACTTGTGGGATATTCTCCTTCCCAACAGGAAGTGGCAAAGAGAGCACCCACAGCAGAGCTGTCTATATAGCTCCTCCCCTAACTCCACCTCCCAGTCATTCGACCGAAGGCTAAGGAAGAAAAAGGAGAAACTATAGGGTGCAGAGGTGACTGAAGTTTTATAATAAAAAATACTACCTGTCTTAAATAGACAGGGCGGGCCGTGGACTCGATACATCGCAAGAGAAAGAAATTTATCAGGTAAGCATAAATTTTGTTTTCTCTTGCAAGATGTATCGAGTCCACGGATTCATCCAATACTTGTGGGATACCAATACCAAAGCTTTAGGACACGGATGAAGGGAGGGACAAGACAGGTACCTAAACGGAAGGCACCACTGCTTGTAGCACCTTTCTCCCAAAAATAGCCTCCGAAGAAGCAAAAGTATCAAATTTGGAAAATTTGGAAAAAGTATGAAGCGAAGACCAAGTCGCCGCCTTACAAATCTGTTCAACAGAAGCCTCATTTTTAAAAGCCCATGTGGAAGCCACCGCTCTAGTAGAGTGAGCTGTAATCCTTTCAGGAGGCTGCTGGCCAGCAGTCTCATAAGCCAAACGGATGATGCTTTTCAGCCAAAAAGAAAGAGAGGTTGCCGTAGCCTTTTGACCTCTCCGCTTTCCAGAATAGACAACAAACAATGAAGATGTTTGACGGAAATCTTTAGTCGCTTGTAAGTAGAACTTTAAAGCACGAACCCCATCTAGGTTGTGCAACAGACGTTCCTTCTTGGAAGAAGGATTAGGACACAGAGAAGGAACAACAATTTCCTGATTGATATTCCTATTAGAAACAACCTTAGGAAGAAATCTGGGTTTGGTACGCAAAACCACCTTATCCACATGGAAAACAAGATAAGGGGAGTCACACTGTAAAGCAGATAACTCAGAAACTCTTCGAGCCGAAGAGATAGCTTCTAAAAACAGAACTTTCCAAGATAAGAGCTTAATATTTATGGAATGCATAGGTTCAAACGGAACCCCTTGAAGAACCTTAAGAACCAAATTTAAACTCCATGATGAAGTAACAGGTTTAAACACAGGCTTGATTCTAACTAAAGCCTGACAAAACGCCTGAACGTCTGGAACATCCGTCAGACGCTTGTGTAAAAGGATAGACAAAGCAGATATTTGTCCCTTTAAGGAACTAACTGATAATCCCTTCTCCAATCCTTCTTGGAGAAAAGATAATAGCCTAGGAATCCTTATCTTACTCCATGAGTAACCCTTGGAATCACAACAGTAAAGATATTTACGCCATATCTTATGGTAGATTTTTCTGGTGACAGGCTTTCGAGCCTGAATCAAGGTATCCGATTCAGAGAAACCACGCTTTGCTAAAATCAAGCGTTCAATCTCCAAGCAGTCAGACGCAGAGAAAGTAGGTTTGGATGCTTGAATGGACCTTGAATCAGAAGGTCCTGCCTCAGCGGCAGAGTCCGTGGTGGGACGGATGACATGTCCACCAGGTCTGCATACCAAGTCCTGCGTGGCCACGCAGGTGCTATCAGAATCACCGAAGCTCTCTCCTGCTTGATTCTGGCAGACGAGGAAGGAGAGGGAATGGTGGAAACACATAGGCCAGGTTGAAGGACAAGGGCACTGCTAGAGCATCTATCAGCACTGCCTGGGGATCCCTTGACCTAGACCCGTAACAAGGAAGTTTGGCGTTCTGACGAGACGCCATCAGATCCAATTCTGGTGTGCCCCATAATCGAATCAGTTGGGCAAACACCTCCGGATGGAGCTCCCACTCCCCCGGATGAAAAGTCTGTCGACTTAGGAAATCCGCCTCCCAGTTCTCTACTCCTGGGATATGGATTGCTGAAAGATGGCAAGAGTGAGTCTCTGCCCATCTGATTATTTTGGAAACCTCTATCATCGCTGGAGAACTCCTTGTTCCCCCTTGATGATTGATATAAGCTACAGTCGTGATGTTGTCCGACTGAAATCTGATGAATTTGGCCGCAGCCAGTTGAGGTCATGCCTGAAGCGCATTGAATATCGCTCTCAGTTCCAGAATGTTTATCGGGAGGAGAGTCTCCTCCTGAGACCATAACCCCTGAGCTTTCAGGGAGTTCCATACTGCACCTCAGCCCAGCAGGCTGGCATCTGTCGTAACTATGATCCACTCTGGTCTGCGGAAACACATTCCCCGAGACAGGTGAACCTGTGATAACCACCAGAGAAGAGAATCTCTGGTCTCCTGATCCAGATCTATCTGAGGAGATAAGTCTGCATAATCCCCATTCCATTGTTCGAGCATGCATAGTTGCAGTGGTCTGAGGTGTAAGCGAGCAAAAGGAACTATGTCCATTGCCGCTACCATAAGTCCGATTACCTCCATACACTGAGCCACTGACGGCCGCGGAATGGAATGAAGAGCTCGGCAGGTGTTTATGAGTTTTAATTTCCTGACCTTGGTCAGAAAGATTTTCATTTCTACCGAGTCTATCAGAGTTCCTAGGAAGGAAACTCTTGTGAGAGGGAAGAGAGAACTCTTTTTTATGTTCACCTTCCACCCATGAGATCTTAGAAAAGCCAACACGGTGTCCGTGTGAGACTTGGCTAGTTGGAAAGTTGACGCTTGAATTAAGATGTCGTCTAGATAATGCGCCACTGCTATGCCCCGCGGTCTTAGAACCGCTAGAAGGGACCCTAGCACTTTTGTGAAAATTCTGGGAGCCGTGGCCAACCCAAAGGGAAGGGCCACGAACTGGTAATGTCTGTCCAGAAAGGCGAACCTGACAAATCGGTGATGATCTCTGTGTATAGGGATGTGCAGATACGCATCCTTTAGGTCCACGGTGATCATATATTGACCTTCCTGGATCAGTGGCAGAATAGTCCGAATAGTCTCCATCTTGAAAGACGTGACTCTGAGGAATTTGTTTAGGATCTTGAGATCCAAGATTGGTCTGAAAGTTCCTTCTTTTTTGGGAACCACAAACAGGTTGGAGTAAAACCCTTGCCCCTGTTCCATTCTTGGAACCGGGTGAATCACTCCCATGGTATGTAGGTCTTCTACACAGCATAAGAACGCCTCTCTTTTTGTCTGGTTTGCAGACAATTGAGAAATGTGAAATCTCCCCCTTGGGGGGGAGTCTTTGAAGTCCAGAAGATATCCCTGGGAAACAATTTCTAAAGCCCAGGAATCATAAACATCTCTTGCCCAAGCCTGAGCGAAGAGAGAGAGTCTGCCCCCTACTAGATCCGGTCCCGGATCGGGGGCTACCCCTTCATGCTGTCTTGGAGGCAGCTGCAGGCTTCTTGGCTTGTTTACCCTTGTTCCAAGCCTGGTTAGGTCTCCAGACTGACTTGGATTGGGCAAAAGTCCCCTCTTGCTTTGCAGCAGGGGAAGCTGAAGCAGGACCACTCTTGAAGTTTCAAAAGGAACGAAAATTATTTTGTTTGGTCTTTAATTTATTTGTTTTATCCTGAGGGAGGGTATGGCCCTTCCCTCCAGTGATGTCTGAAATAATTTCCTTCAGTTCAGGCCCGAATAGGGTCTTACCTTTGAAAGGGATGGTCAAAAGCTTTGATTTTGATGACACATCAGCTGACCAGGACTTAAGCCATAACGCTCTCCGCGCTAAAATGGCAAAACCTGAATTTTTCGCCGCTAATTTAGCCAGTTGAAAAGCAGCATCTGTAATGAAAGAATTAGCCAGCTTAAGAGCCTTAATTCTATCCATAATATCATTTAATGGGGTTTCCCCCTGGAGAGCCTCCTCTAGAGCCTCGAACCAAAAAGCAGCTGCAGTAGTTACAGGAACAATGCATGCAATAGGTTGTAGAAGAAAACCTTGATGAACAAAAATTTTCTTCAGGAGACCCTCTAATTTTTTATCCATAGGATCTTTGAAAGCACAACTGTCTTCAATAGGTATAGTTGTACGCTTAGCTAGCGTAGAAATAGCTCCCTCCACCTTAGGGACCGTCTGCCACAAGTCCCGCATGGTGTCAGATATGGGAAACATTTTCTTAAAAGTAGGAGGGGGAGCGAACGGTATACCTGGTCTATCCCACTCCTTAGAAACAATATCCGCAATCCTCTTAGGGACCGGAAAAACATCAGTGTAAACAGGAACCTCTAAGTATTTGTCCATTTTACACAACTTCTCTGGAACCACAATGGGGTCACAATCATCCAGAGTCGCCAATACCTCCCTAAACAACAGGCGGAGGTGTTCTAGCTTGAATTTAAAGGCCGTCATATCAGAGTCTGTCTGAGGGAGCGTCTTTCCTGAATCAGAAATCTCTCCCTCAGACAGCAAATCCCTCATCCCTACCTCAGAACATTGTGAGGGAATATCGGATACGGCTACTAAAGCGTCAGAAAGCTCAGCATTTGTTCTTAACCCAGAGCTATCACGCTTCCCTTGCAACCCAGGCAGCTTAGATAAAACCTCTGTGAGGGTAGAATTCATAACTGCTGCCATGTCTTGTAAGGTAAATGAATTAGACGCACTAGATGTACTTGGCGTCTCTTGTGCGGGCGTTACTGGTTGTGACACTTGGGGAGAACTAGATGGCAAAACCTAATTTCTTTCTGTCTGAGAATCCTCTAGCGCTACATTTTTAAGTGCTACAATATGCTCTTTAAAATTTATACCCATATCAGTACAAGTGGGACACATTCTAAGAGGGGGTTCCACAATGGCTTCTAAACATATTGAACAAGGAGTTTCCTTGATGTCAGACATGTTTAACAGGCTAGTAATGAGACAAGCAAGCTTGGAAAACACTTTATTCAATGTAAAACAACAATTTCAAAAAAACGGTACTGTGCCTTTAAGAGAAAAAAACATGTACACGTTCTGCAAAACTGCTTAAAAAATGTCACAAATCCTTCGAATTTTTTACAGTATATGTAGTAAGCCTTAGTAAGGTTGCACCACTAGTAAAGAATGAAATTAACCCCTTAATAACAAAACTGGATTGACAAGAGTAAAAAAAAACGGAAAATATACAGTCAGCACCTTGCCACAGCTCTGCTGTGGCGCCTACCTGCACTTAGGGGTTGAATTTGAGGGAATAAAGCTTTGTTTTGGCCCCAAAACCGCTTCAGGACCCTCCTGTGTTGCAGCTTGCTGTCCAGAAATAAAAACAACTGTGCATCTAAGGCGCGAAATTACACGATGTCTGTTGGGCCTTAAAGTAACACCTCAAGTGTTAAAAACAGACATGTGGGATGTAAATCTCAAAATAAGCCAAATGAACCCTCTAAATAAAAAGTCCCAAAAACGTTTTTACCAAATTCATCAAAAAACGTTTGCTTTATTATAAGTGTCAACCAGCAGAGTAATTTAGCCCTTATGCAAGCTTGTAATACTACCAAAGTGTTTGATTACAGCTTACCCTTCCCCTCTTGGGGATAATGTCAGCCCTTTTCTTGAAATATCACTGTCTTTCTAGAAAAAAATGACTGAACATACCTCAGTGCAGCATAGCCTGCAAAACCGTTCCTCAACTGGTTTCCTGTACTCCTCAGCCTCTGTGGGAACAGAAATGGATCCTAGTTACAAAATGCTAAGATCATCATCCTCCATGCAGAAATCTTCATCTCTTTTCTGCTTGAGAGTAAATAGTACACACCGGTACCATTTAAAATAACAAACTCTTGCTTGAAGAAAATAAAACTAATATTTTTGTCACCACAATCACTTTACCCTTCCTATTGCTTAGAGCCGGCAAAGAGAATGACTGGGGGGTGGAGTTAAGGGAGGAGCTATATAGACAGCTCTGCTGTGGGTGCTCTCTTTGCCACTTCCTGTTGGGAAGGAGAATATCCCACAAGTATTGGATGAATCCGTGGACTCGATACATCTTGCAAGAGAAATAAAGGTCTTTTAAATAATTTTTTGGTGACTGGAGTTTCTACATATACTACATGCCAGTAACATACACATCTATAATTTTACCTTTGGCTGTCAGTAACATACACATCTATAATTTTACCTCTGGCTGCCAGTAATATACACATCTATAATGTTACCTCTTTGGCTGTCAGTAACATACACATCTATAATTTTACCTCTGGCTGCAAGTAACATACACATCTATAACTTTACCTCTTTGGCTGCCAGTAACATACACATCTATAATTTTACCTCTGGCTGCCAGTAACATACACATCTATAACTTTACCTCTTTGGCTGCCAGTAACATACACATCTATAACTTTACCTCTTTGGCTGCCAGTAACATACACATCTATAACTTTACCTCTTTGGCTGCCAGTAACATACACATCTATAATTTTACCTCTGGCTGCCAGTAACATACAGATCTATAACTACCTCTTTGGCTGCAAGTAACATACACATCTATAACTTTACCTCTTTGGCTGCCAGTAACATACACATCTATAATTTTACCTCTGGCTGCCAGTAACATACACATCTATAACTTTACCTCTTTGGCTGCCAGTAACATACACATCTATAATTTTACCTTTGGCTGCCAGTAAGACTTGTAAATAGAATTCATTTGACCCGATTGATTATACCTCACTACTGTCAGCTCCATATTTGTAATGAGTTTAGGCATACAAGGCATTTTACATTTAGTGAACACTCAGGGACACTTAAGAGTCCAGTACTTTTGTAAAGATTTTACCGGGCAGTTTACTGAAATACTGCACTGTCCGGTTTAATACTGGATTCCTGGCAACCCTACTCATTGCCTCTTTGATTCAGTATTTTTTAATAATTTGTATATTTTTTTCTCCAGATTCTCATGAAGTTTTTTCTGATTTGTACCCTATTGACTGCCAGGAACTCTGGGATAAAGGCAGGCGCAAAGATGGGACGTACATTATATATCCCCAGGGACCCCAGCACGCTGTGCCTGTATACTGTGACATGAAAACCAACAACTTGGTATGGACGGTAAGTAAAGAAATCTCCTAATGTAGTAATGATTTGTCTATTGGTCTGTAAAGATGTAGAGCATTTAAAGGGATAATAAACACCAAAAATGTTATTTAAAAAGATAGATAATCCCTTTATTACCCATTCCCCAGTTTTCTATAACCAACACTGTTATATTAATATACTTTTTACCTCTGTAATTACCTTGTATCTAAGCTTCCGCTGGCTGCCCCTTAGCTCAGATATTGGGACAGACTTGCATTTCAGGCAATTAGTGCTGACTCTTAAATAACTCAACGTGCATGAGCACAATGTTATTTATTTATTTGAAACACATCAACTAACTCCCTCTTAGCTGTCAAATGCTTTCAGATCAGAGGCTGCCTTCAAGGGCTTAGAAATTAGCATATTAGCCTACCTAGGTTTAGCTTTAAACTAAGAATACCAAGAGAACAAAGCAAATTTGAATACAATTTTGAGGGGGGTCAGAGATACAAAATCTTTTTATAATGAGGAGCAGATGATGATGATAATAATGCACTCGGTCTTGCTAACAGGTATTTCAGAAACGGTTTAATGGTTCTGTGGATTTTAACCAAGACTGGGACTCTTACGTAAAAGGATTCGGAAATGCAGATGGAGAATACTGGCTGGGTAAACAATCTGTCAATCACATTTTCATTCAGGATGATTCTTATCTTAAAATGTTATTAGACCATAAATGTGTGTTCCTGGCTACATCAGGATTGTTATGTGTGTTACCTGTTGTTCCCAAACCAGTCCCCACAGGGGCACTAAGCAGCCAAGACTTGTGACATTCCCCTGTGTACAGTTGGCAAGATAGCTTTACCTTTGTTACCTGTCCAAGGGCAGCAATACCCTCAAACCATGGCCTGGAAACAAGGATACACAAAGCTAAATTCCACTCACCAAAAGGCTAGCCACGGTCATTACATTAGTTTATGTGCATTGTTTTCATTTGATATCAGTAAAAGTAAATTGGGGGAGAGATGTGTAGCAGGGTTAGCCTTCAGAAGTCTGCACTGTGTATTTCCAGTTTGGAGAATTTGATAATCCAGAATTGTAAGCGTTAAATTATATAAAAGGTCACACTAAATTATGAGTATATTGCAAAACTCTTTCACTATGCACAAAACATTTATATTACAAACACTGTACCTTTAAGGTCCTCCTGCAAGTACAGTGTCACTACGTTAGGCACATTCTAATGAGCGTCTCCCTCCCATCCTTGCTCCATCCGCTCTTATTGTCCTCTTCTCATGCCAAGAACTGTATATGGCAGGCGCAACCAGAAGAGAGATTTCTTGATGGAACTTGGCACTAGAGATTTATCCACTATCCCTGCAAATAATATTTCTCTCTCTAGTGAGAAAGCGTTTAGTTTCCCTTTAAAGTACTTATGACAATCCCTACTCTGCCTATACTAGTATAGCACTTATACTACATATGATAACAACATACAATATATATCTAATTTCACTCTATAGGTCACTAATTAGCTCTCATATTGTGTGTACAGTTCTGGTATCCCCAGAAGGCTATAAACTAGACACTGTACAAGAGAGAGCTGGCATGATAGAAACCATAATGTATATTAAGGTATTTAATAAAGCTGTGTACAAAAAGGGCAACACCAGAATAAGAGGTCACAATCTCACGTTATATGCTAGTAATATAATAATGTATATAAATAATATGTGTATCTATGTTATGTCTGATTAAGGTCTGCTGTACATCTACTACCTGACCATGCAGTGGAACTATAATTTGTGTATCTATGTTATGTCTGATTAAGGTCTGCTGTACATCTACTACCTGACCCTGCAGTGAGACTATAATCTGTATCTGTGTTATGTCTGATTAAGGTCTGCTGTACATCTACTACCTGACCCTGCAGTGAGACTATAATCTGTATCTATGTTATGTCTGATTAAGGTCTGCTGTACATCTACTACCTGACCATGCAGTGGAACTATAATTTGTGTATCTATGTTATGTCTGATTAAGGTCTGCTGTACATCTACTACCTGACCATGCAGTGAGACTATAATCTGTATCTATGTTATGTCTGATTAAGGTCTGCTGTACATCTACTACCGGACCATGCAGTGAGACTATAATGTGTATCTATGTTATGTCTGATTAAGGTCTGCTGTACATCTACAACATGACCATGCAGTGAGACTATAATCTGTATCTATGTTATGTCTGATTAAGGTCTGCTGTACATCTACTACCTGACCATGCAGTGAGACTATAATCTGTATCTATGTTATGTCTGATTAAGGTCTGCTGTACATCTACTACCGGACCATGCAGTGAGACTATAATGTGTATCTATGTTATGTCTGATTAAGGTCTGCTGTACATCTACTACCTGACCATGCAGTGGGACTATAATCTGTATCTGTGTTATGTCTGATTAAGGTCTGCTGTACATCTACTACCTGACCCTGCAGTGGGACTATAATCTGTATCTATGTTATGTCTGATTAAGGTCTGCTGTACATCTACTACCTGACCATGCAGTGAGACTATAATCTGTATCTATGTTATGTCTGATTAAGGTCTGCTGTACATCTACTACCTGACCATGCAGTGAGACTATAATCTGTATCTATGTTATGTCTGATTAAGGTCTGCTGTACATCTACTACCTGACCATCCAGTGGGACTATAATTTGTGCATCTATGTTATATCTGATTAAGGTCTGCTGTACATCTACTACCTGACCATGCAGTGGGACTATAATCTGTGTATCTATGTTATGTCTGATTAAGGTCTGCTGTACATCTACTACCTGACCATGCAGTGGGACTATAATCTGTATCTATGTTATGTCTGATTAAGGTCTGCTGTACATCTACTACCTGACCATGCAGTGGGACTATAATGTGTATCTATGTTATGTCTGATTAAGGTCTGCTGTACATCTACTACCTGACCATGCAGTGGGACTATAATCTGTATCTATGTTATGTCTGATTAAGGTCTGCTGTACATCTACTACCTGACCATGCAGTGGGACTATAATCTGTGTATCTATGTTATGTCTGATTAAGGTCTGCTGTACATCTACTACCTGACCATGCAGTGGGACTATAATGTGTATCTATGTTATGTCTGATTAAGGTCTGCTGTACATCTACAACCTGACCATGCAGTGAGACTATAATCTGTATCTATGTTATGCCTGATTAAGGTCTGCTGTACATCTACAACATGACCATGCAGTGAGACTATAATCTGTATCTATGTTATGTCTGATTAAGGTCTGCTGTACATCTACTACCTGACCCTGCAGTGAGACTATAATTTGTGTATCTATGTTATGTCTGATTAAGGTCTGCTGTACATCTACAGCAAAAAGAGGCTGCTTCTTGGGTGGTAACTAGCCATAGAGCAAGCTATTATGCTTTTGTTCGTTCCCAGGTTGAGCGCTTCTCTCTTTTTATTTATGCAAATTATGACATTTTGGGAAGTCTCCCTAAGTGTGATGCGGGAATCCAGACGTGGACCCGTTGCTCAGTGTGCCTAGAGAGATATGGCTGCATCTCACTGACGAGGCCCACAATAGGCCGAAACGTACGTCTGGGGTTTTGCTGTTTCTCTCGTTCACAGAGGGATTGCCTGGTATTTCGGGGCTGGACTGTACTGTGAAGTCAGGATCAGACTGATATGCTTCAGGAAAGTTCTTCTCTGTGAAAGGCACATGTTGAGCAAAAAGAGGCTGCTTCTTGGGTGGTAACTAGCCATAGAGCAAGCTATTATGCTTTTGTTCATTCCCAGGTTGAGCGCTTCTCTCTTTTTATTTATGCAAATTATGACATTTTGGGTAGTCTCCCTAAGTGTGATGCAGGAATCCAGACGTGGACCCGTTGCTCAGTGTGCCTAGAGGGATATGGCTGCACCTCACTGACGAGGCCCACAATAGGCCAAAACGTACGTCTGGGGTTTTGCTGTTTCTCTCGTTCACAGAGGGATTGCCTGGTATTTCGGGGCTGGACTGTACTGTGAAGTCAGGATCAGACTGATATGCTTCAGGAAAGTTCTTCTCTGTGAAAGGCACATGTTGAGCAAAAAGAGGCTGCTTCTTGGGTGGTAACTAGCCATAGAGCAAGCTATTATGCTTTTGTTCATTCCCAGGTTGAGCGCTTCTCTCTTTTTATTTATGCAAATTATGACATTTTGGGAAGTCTCCCTAAGTGTGATGCGGGAATCCAGACGTGGACCCGTTGCTCAGTGTGCCTAGAGGGATATGGCTGCACCTCACTGACGAGGCCCACAATAGGCCGAAACGTACGTCTGGGGTTTTGCTGTTTCTCTCGTTCACAGAGGGATTGCCTGGTATTTCGGGGCTGGACTGTACTGTGAAGTCAGGATCAGACTGATATGCTTCAGGAAAGTTCTTCTCTGTGAAAGGCACATGTTGAGCAAAAAGAGGCTGCTTCTTGGGTGGTAACTAGACATAGAACAAGCTATTATGCTTTTGTTCGTTCCCAGGTTGAGCGCTTCTCTCTTTTTATTTATGTCTGCTGTACATCTACTACCTGACCATGCAGTGGGACTATAATCTGTATCTATGTTATGTCTGATTAAGGTCTGCTGTACATCTACTACCTGACCATGCAGTGGGACTATAATCTGTATCTATGTTATGTCTGATTAAGGTCTGCTGTACATCTACTACCTGACCATGCAGTGGGACTATAATCTGTATCTATGTTATGTCTGATTAAGGTCTGCTGTACATCTATAACCTGACCATGCAGTGGGACTATAATCTGTATCTATGTTATGTCTGATTAAGGTCTGCTGTACATCTACTACCTGACCATGCAGTGAGACTATAATCTGTATCTATGTTATGTCTGATTAAGGTCTGCTGAACATCTACTACCTGACCATGCAGTGGGACTATAATCTGTATCTATATTATGTCTGATTAAGGTCTGCTGTACATCTACTACCTGACCATGCAGTGAGACTATAATCTGTATCTATGTTATGTCCGATTAAGGTCTGCTGTACATCTACTACCTGACCATGCAGTGGGACTATAATCTGTGTATCTATATAATGTCTTATTAAGGTCTGCTGTACATCTACTACCTCACCATGCAGTGGGACTATAATCTGTATCTGTGTTATGTCTGATTAAGGTCTGCTGTACATCTACTACCTCACCATGCAGTGGGACTATAATCTGTATCTGTGTTATGTCTGATTAAGGTCTGCTGTACATCTACTACCTGACCATGCAGTGAGACTATAATCTGTATCTATGTTATGTCTGATTAAGGTCTGCTGTACATCTACTACCTGACCATGCAGTGAGACTATAATCTGTATCTATGTTATGTCTGATTAAGGTCTGCTGTACATCTACTACCTGACCATGCAGTGGGACTATAATCTGTGTATCTATGTTATGTCTGATTAAGGTCTG
The DNA here is from genome assembly GCF_027579735.1 of Bombina bombina. Classification (NCBI taxonomy): domain Eukaryota; kingdom Metazoa; phylum Chordata; class Amphibia; order Anura; family Bombinatoridae; genus Bombina; species Bombina bombina. The sequence continues at coordinate 30,529,919 of NC_069509.1, forward strand.
CTGTACATCTACTACCTGACCCTGCAGTGGGACTATAATCTGTATCTATGTTATGTCTGATTAAGGTCTGCTGTACATCTACTACCTGACCATGCAGTGAGACTATAATCTGTATCTATGTTATGTCTGATTAAGGTCTGCTGTACATCTACTACCTGACCATGCAGTGGGACTATAATCTGTGTATCTATGTTATGTCTGATTAAGGTCTGCTGTACATCTACTACCTGACCATGCAGTGGGACTATAATCTGTATCTATGTTATGTCTGATTAAGTTCTGCTGTACATCTACTACCTGACCATGCAGTGGGACTATAATCTGTATCTATGTTATGTCTGATTAAGGTCTGCTGTACATCTACTACCTGACCATGCAGTGGGACTATAATCTGTGTATCTATGTTATGTCTGATTAAGGTCTGCTGTACATCTACTACCTGACCCTGCAGTGGGACTATAATCTGTATCTAGGTTATGTCTGATTAAGGTCTGCTGTACATCTACTACCTGACCATGCAGTGAGACTATAATCTGTATCTATGTTATGTCTGATTAAGGTCTGCTGAACATCTACTACCTGACCATGCAGTGAGACTATAATCTGTATCTATGTTATGTCTGATTAAGGTCTGCTGTACATCTACTACCTGACCATGCAGTGGGACTATAATCTGTATCTATGTTATGTCTGATTAAGGTCTGCTGTACATCTACTACCTGACCATGCAGTGGGACTATAATCTGTATCTATGTTATGTCTGATTAAGGTCTGCTGAACATCTACTACCTAACCATGCAGTGAGACTATAATCTGTATCTATGTTATGTCTGATTAAGGTCTGCTGTACATCTACTACCTGACCATGCAGTGGGACTATAATGTGTATCTATGTTATGTCTGATTAAGGTCTGCTGTACATCTACTACCTGACCATGCAGTGGGACTATAATGTGTATCTATGTTATGTCTGATTAAGGGCTGCTGTACATCTACTACCTGACCATGCAGTGGGACTATAATCTGTATCTATGTTATGTCTGATTAAGGTCTGCTGTACATCTACTACCTGACCATGCAGTGAGACTATAATCTGTATCTATGTTATGTCTGATTAAGGTCTGCTGTACATCTACTACCTGACCATGCAGTGGGACTATAATCTGTATCTATGTTATGTCTGATTAAGGTCTGCTGTACATCTACTACCTGACCATGCAGTGGGACTATAATCTGTATCTATGTTATGTCTGATTAAGGTCTGCTGTACATCTACTACCTGACCATGCAGTGGGACTATAATCTGTATCTATGTTATGTCTGATTAAGGTCTGCTGTACATCTACTACCTGACCATGCAGTGAGACTATAATGTGTATCTATGTTATGTCTGATTAAGGTCTGCTGTACATATACTACCTGACCATGCAGTGGGACTATAATGTGTATCTATGTTATGTCTGATTAAGGTCTGCTGTACATCTACTACCTGACCATGCAGTGGGACTATAATCTGTATCTATGTTATGTCTGATTAAGGTCTGCTGTACATCTACTACCTGACCATTTGCTTATGCTTACGAATGGATACTCACAGAGGGTATTGCACCCTGTAGTGCAAATGTAGCGTACTAGGAATATTATAGTGTCCTAGTGCACATAACCGCTCAAGCAGTACTGCTGTAGTTGGAGATGAATTTCGAATGTGAAAGGATAGACGTCAGGATGATAAAAAAGAGAACTCCAGTATCTATGTTATGTCTGATTAAGGTCTGCTGTACATCTACTACCTGACCATGCAGTGAGACTATAATGTGTATCTATGTTATTTCTGATTAAGGTCTGCTGTACATCTACTACCTGACCATGCAGTGGGACTATAATCTGTATCTATGTTATGTCTGATTAAGGTCTGCTGTACATCTACTACCTGACCATGCAGTGGGACTATAATCTGTGTATCTATGTTATGTCTGATTAAGGTCTGCTGTACATCTACTACCTGACCATGCAGTGGGACTATAATGTGTATCTATGTTATGTCTGATTAAGGGCTGCTGTACATCTAATACCTGGCCCTGCAGTGAGACTATAATCTGTGTATCTATGTTATGTCTGATTAAGGTCTGCTGTACATCTACTACCTGACCATGCAGTGAGACTATAATCTGTGTATCTATGTTATGTCTGATTAAGGTCTGTTGAACATCTACTACCAGACCATGCAGTAAGACTATAATCTGTGTATCTATGTTATGTCTGATTAAGGTCTGTTGAACATCTACTACTTGACCATGAAGGGGGACTATAATCTGTTGGTACATCTGGAAGACTTTGAGGGAAACGAAGCCTCTGCTGTGTATAGCAAGTTCGGCCTCTCAAGATCAGCCCTAAACCCAGAGCAAGATGGCTACAGACTGTACGTTAGCGACTTCATAGATAATGGGGCAGGTATGAAGCATCCTCTTCCCTCTGTGTGACTGGTAGCATAGGGAACCATCATAGACCCCGGGTGTGGTTAGCTGGACATTCTCTGTGGCTTGAAGGGGACATGAAACCAAAATGTTCCTTTAATGATTCAGATAGAGTGTAACATTTTTACCCCTTTCCAATTTACTTCTATTAACAAATTTACTTAGTTTACCTAGATATATTTTGTTGAAATACAGGTAGTTTTGCTCAGGAGCGTGCACTTTACCTACCTTGGTATCTCTTCAGCATAGAATATAATGAGAACAAAGATACGCAGATAATGCTCTATCTGAATCATGAAAAAATTCTTGTGTTTCACCTTTGAAGATACATTAAGACAGAGACTAGCATATTCTATTTCTCATGTCATTTTACCACTTCTAAATGTATAGATTATTCTGCATTTAGATTGATATATAAATATATCCAATCACTGCTAAACAAAAGTGTCACTGGCTTCTTAACGACCATGACGTACCCTGTACGTTGCTGGTCCTTAAGGGTTTTTTGGCCCATAAAAGCGCTGGTCTCGCCGCAAGTGGCAAGACTGCACTTTTACAACCGCCCTCCCTCCTGCACGCCTCCTGTTAAAGTGCATTCTTGCTGCCTGTGACAAGACTGCGCTTTTACAAACTCCCTCCCGCAAACCTCCTGTTATAGTGCAGTCTCCCTTCTTGTAGCAAGAAAACGCTTTTACAACCTCCCTCCCACAGGCCTCCCGTTATAGTGCAGTCTCGCCGCTGGTGGCAAGACCACGCTTTTACAACCTCCCTCCCCCTCCTGTTACAGTGCAGTCTCGCTTCTGGTAGCAAGACCATGCTTTTACAATCTCCCTCCCACAGGCCTCCTGTTATAGTGCAGTCTCGCTTCTGGTAGCAAGACCATGCTTTTACAATCTCCCTCCCACAGGCCTCCTGTTATAGTGCAGTCTCGCCGCTGGCAGCAAGACAGAGCTTTTACAACCTCCCTCCCACAAGCCTCCAGTTATAATGCAGCTGTGCAATGAAAAAAGGAGTCTTGATGGCACTACTGGCATGAAAGGGGTAATTACCAATAAAATAACAGATTGGCCTTATATAAAGCTAGTATATGGGCTAGGTGGTGCTATGCATCAATTCAAATTGGGTACAAATTCAGTTATAGACTGAACAGGAAAGCAATAATTTATAAGCACTCAGGTCACCCCTGATTACAATGATATGAAGGTGTGTGTCAAAAAGTAATGAAAACATAAACTTTATTAATATCTTTTAAAATGAGTGGGTGTAAATTAAAACTAAAATGCTAGCGAGATGTTTGCTGCTAATATCCCCACAGTTGCACATTGGTTTCTAGTGGATATCATTACAGCAGGTTAAAGGGACATTATACACTCATTTTTTTCTTTGCATTAATGTTTTGTAGATGATCTATTTATATAGCCCATAAAGTTTTTGTTTGTTTTTTAAATGTATAATTTTGCTTATTTTTAAGCAACATTGCTCTGATTTTCAGACTCCTAACCAAGCCCCAAAGTTTTAGGAGAATACCGTTAGATACCGACTTCAGCTTGCTCCTGTTTGTGTAAAGGGTCTTTTCATATGCAAAAGAAGGGAGTGTCTTATTTGTCACTTGCAGTGGGCTTTCCAGCTGCCTTTTCAACAGAGCTAAACTGGGATCTTCTAAGTAAGTTTTTAAACCGTTTTATACTGGATTTTTATATCAGTATCTGTGCATCTCATTCTTTATATTAGTGTCTATTACATGCAGTTATATGAAAATGAGTGTATACTGTCCCTTTAATATATTTGTGAGGTTGTATGGTAGTGCACAGTTTATCAACATACAAATGTGCTCATTTGCTGCAAGTAATAAAACAAGTAACGTTAATGAGGTTGCTCTTGACTGAATTTTTATAACAGCAGTTTCTTCTACCTATTCGTAGACCCATACTTGTAAACTTTACAACCTGTCTAGCAAGTGCATCTGGGTATGATGGTACAGTCTAACTTATAATGCACTCGCACTATACTCACAGGATATCTTTTTATGTGGTCTTTACAATATTTATTTGTGTAAAGTGGCAAGTGTGTACACAGAAGTACTTTAACCAACTGCAGTGCTCTCCTAGGCGGTTTCACCTTACTACTAGCTCCGGATAGCAGTGTTGTTATAGTACAAGAACTGTGGATATTGTGCACATCGAGTGATTGAAGACATTTATATACTACCCCGCATTAGATACTATTCATGCCGGGTTAACTTAATGTGTTAAACGCAGTATCTTGAGCTATTACCTCTGATAGTATCGAAGTGCTCCTTATACAGTATTCTATCAGAGGTAATAGCTCAAGATACTGCGTTTAACACATTAAGTTAACCCGGCATGAATAGTATCTAATGCGGGGTAGTATATAAATGTCTTCAATCACTCAATGTGCACAATATCCACAGTTCTTGTACTATAACAACACTGCTATCCGGAGCTAGTAGTAAGGTGAAACCGCCTAGGAGAGCACTGCAGTTGGTTAAAGTACTTCTGTGTACACACTTGACACTTTACGCAAATAAATATTGTAAAGACCACATAAAAAGATATCCTGTGAGTATAGTGCGAGTGCATTATAAGTTAGACTGTACCATCATACCCAGATGCACTTGCTAGACAGGTTGTAAAGTTTACAAGTATGGGTCTACAAATAGGTAGAAGAAACTGCTGTTATAAAAATTCAGTCAAGAGCAACCTCATTAACGTTACTTGTTTTATTACTTGCAGCAAATGAGCACATTTGTATGTTGATTCACTGTGCACTACCATACAACCTCGCAAATATATTAATGTAATGATATCCACTAGAAACCAATGTGCAACTGTGGGGATATTAGCAGCAAACATCTCGCTAGCATTTTAGTTTTAATTTACACCCACTCATTTTAAAAGATATTAATAAAGTTTATGTTTTAATTACTTTTTGACACACGCCTTCATATCATTGTAATCAGGGGTGACCTGAGTGCTTATAAAGTATCGCTTTCCTGTTCAGTCTATAACTGAATTTGTACCCAATAATGCAGTTTTGCTTCTGGTAGCAAGACCATGCTTTTACAACCTCAGGTCCCCCGTTATAGTACAGTCTCGCCGCTGGTGGCGAGAGCCACGCTATCAAAAACACATGCCCCATTAAAAGACCAGCGACTTACAGGGGTTAAAATTTAATAATGGTTGTGTCCAACTTTACTAGTTCCCAAGTTATTCAAGTCCAAACAAAAATATAAATGTTAAATACAATCAATTACACCCCAGAAGGGAAGCCGCTTCCAGCCTGAGTCGCTCCCGAACCTGATCAGTGATGTGTAAGGCTGCGCTGATCTACCAGGGGATAAAGTGAGGAGCTCTTTAATGGAAATCTTGATAGAGAAAACCAAAGATGGAGCAATATCTAACACAAATATCTACCACTAAATGTGCTCACAGGATCAGTAGTAAAGACTCTGTTCCTCTATCCAATGAATAGCAGTAAACACTAAAGGAACATCCAGTGCGTTATTGCTCATTGGCTGTTGAGAAAGGTAGATGCGGCGTCAAAACGCGTAAGTTTAATTATTCTTAAAAGCTTTTTTTTTTTTTTTTTTTAAATTGTGTTCATGTGACTCCAAGTTTTAAAGGGATATGAAACCCAAAAATTGTATTTTGTGATTAAAGGGACATAAAACCCGAATATTTTCTTTCATGATTCAGATAGAACATAACATTTTAAACAACTTTCCAATTTACTTCTATTTTCAAATGTTCTTCATTTTCTTATTATCCTTTGTTGAAAAGCTGGAAGGTGAGTTCAGCAGTGTGCACGTGTCTGCACTACTATAAGGCAGCAGTTTTGCAACAATGTTATACATTAGGGAGAGCACTAGCCGCATGTGCACACTACTTATCTAGATATCTCTTCAACCAAGAATTACAAGAGAACAAAGCAAATTTGATAATAGAAGTAAAAATTGGAAATGTATTTAAAATTGTATTCTCTATTTGAATCATGAAAGAAGAAATTTGGGCTTCATGTCCCTTTAAAGGGACACTGTACCCAAAAATTTTCTTTTGTGATTCAGATAGAGCATGACATTTTAAGCAACTTTCTAATTTATGCCTATTATCAAATGTTCTTTATTCTCTTGGTATCTTTATTTGAAATGCAAGAATGTAAGTTTAGATGCCGGCCCATTTCTGGTGAACAACCTAGGTTGTCCTTGCTGATTGGTGGATACATTCATCCACCAATCAAAAACTGCTGTCCAGAGTTCTGAACCAAGAAAAAAGCTTAGATGCCTTCTTTTTCATATAAAGATAGCAAGAGAAAGAAGAAACATTGATAATAGGAGTAAATTAGAAAGTTGCTTAAAATTGCATGCTCTATCTGAATCACGAAAGAAAAATTTTGGGTTCAGTGTCCCTTTAAGACCAAACATACAATTTAAAAAAAGTTTCCAACTTACTTCAGTTACCAAATGTGCTTCATTCCCATGGTATTCTGTGTTAAGGGGATACTTAGGTAGGTGTCTTGGCATATCGTGCTGCAGACATGTGCACGCTCCTGAGCTTACGTCCCTGCGCCTTAACAAAAGATACCAAGGAAATTGCAGCTTAGAATCGCACACTATATCTGAGCCAGGCAATAATATTGTTTGCGTTCATGTTCCTTTAGTGATCATAGAGGAACAGAACGAACGTCTCTACTACTTGCACTGATCCTGTGAGCGCCACCAAGCACAGACCTGTAATTCTAGGCTGGTTATTCACAAAAGTGAGCTTAAAGGGACATTCCAGCCCAAATTAGAAACCACGTGGATACATTTAAGTTTTGAACTAAAGCATTTTTATAATTTACATGTATTAGCAAAAATGTTTCTAATAAAAGCTATAGCTGTTTCAAAAGTGTATTTAAGTATGCACCGTGCACCAGCTTTTTAAACAGACTCAGAGTCTAAGGTGCTTATACCATATGGTAATGACTCAATTTGTTAGTTGAGCAGCTGTAGTATTTAAAATGCTGGTGCACTGAGAATATCTAGCTATGCACTAAACCATTGATAACTCTTACGAGAAGCATTTTTTTCCATTACATGTATATTGTAAATATGTTTCTATTCAAATAACTAATTCATCTCTGCGCATTTAAATTTTGACCAGAATGTCCCTTTAAATACTAAATAAATGCTAGGTAAAATGATGCATTCAAAGAAAAGATTAATCTGTGAATAACATGTAGTGATGTAGATGTATGGTTTAAAGCCAATTAGAGACGGTTATAAATAGGTCACTAGAGTGTGCAGCCAATGGCTGTGTGAAACAGAACAGTCTTCTGCACTTCTATTTCTAACAGGAACTCAAAAGATGACAATTTCAAAATGGAATTACAGGAAAAGGGGATAAAAAATAATAATAAGTATATTGCAGACTTTAATTTATATATATGATTTATCATTTTATATAACCATCTCAAAGTGTTTAGGTCAATCAGCTGCCTAGAATGACATAGAAATTGATGATGCTGGAGAGAGTGAACAGTTTTAGTGAATTGAGTGCACAGAGTAACATAGAAACTGGTGAAGCTGGGGAGAACTTTTAGTAAATGATAAAATACTATACACTGCCACCCATAAAATACCCAGAACCATTTGGACAATACCAAATTACCTATGAATTCAGAGACCTTGCAGGCTCTCGTAAGCAAACACAAATTTAACAGACCATTAAATACAGTAAAATTGCATAACTGGCAAGTGCATAATAATCAGACAACCTAATAGCACTTACACTAAAGGGGCGAATTATCAAGCTAAGGCGGACAGCGACGCATATATGCGCCCCTGTCCGCCGCAGCTGGCCTCTGGCGGAATTCAGCATTGTACATGAGCGCTAATTTTTTGCGCTCACGTGCAATCCCACCCCCTGCCCGCGCACAGCCAATCATGCACAGGCAGGAGCTGTCAATCTCCCCAGTCTGACGGGACCAGGGAGATTGAAATTCGCCACCTAAGAGATTGCAAAAGGGTAGGGAAGCAGCAGTCTGATGACTGCTGGTTGTTAAATATGGCGTGCAGGTTCTCTTGTGAGAACCTGCAGTCATAGGTAGACGAAAGCCTGCCGAAGAGGATGAATCGACCCCTAAATTTCAAATAATCAGATTTTTCCTGACAAATGTATTCCCCCCCCATCTGCTGGCTACAGTATCATGTGACAGCCATTAACCAATCACAAAGTATTATACGCATACACTGAACTTGTGCACATGCTCAATAGTGGCTGGTGCCTCGGAAAGTGCATATATAAAGAATGTGCCCTAATGGACAATGGAAGACAATGTGAAAGTCTCTTCAAACTTCTGCTCTATCTAAATCATAAAAGTTAGATTTTAACTTTAGTGTCCCTTTAAGAAGCAGATCCACTTTGTTACCCCCTATTCGTCACCTCAGAGGTGGCCGGGAAAAATGATCTCACTCGTTCAGGGTGATTTACAGGCTCTGCTCAATCCTCACACATGCGCAAAGTATGAGACTTCCCTGCTCCCCTAACCCAGCTCAGAGTGCGCACTATGCACTGAACCAGATGGGCGGTCAGGGGCTGTGTGACATTCAACAATGCAAGATGGGTTTTAACATTGAAGAAACTGGTTTCAGAAGCAGGGTGCGTTTTAAATAGCTTATCGGGGTCAAGTGAATAGAAGAGGGGATTTCTTTGTAATGACACAATGAGTCCACGGATCATCTAATTACTATTGGGAATATCACTCCTGCCCAGGAGGAGGCGGCAAAGAGCACTACAGCAAAGCTGTTAAATATCACCTCCCTTCCCTCCCACCCCAGTCATTCTCTTTGCCTACGTTAGAGCAAGGAAGTGGTAAAGTTAGGTGTTAGAAAAGATTCTTCAATCAAGAGTTTATTTTTTTTTATTTTTTTAGTAGTGCAAAATTGTGCTGCTTTGTTCTAGGGTGTAGCCGTAGTCCATATCAGTCTCTTCAGTAGAGCAGTGGTGGCTTTAGAGCAATGGGAACTTGTGGGACATAATTCTCACTGCGCCTCCCATATATTGATGCTGCCCTAACCCTGAGTAAAATTACTCAGTCAGGGTTCTCTTTTCACAGGTCCATGGGAGGGAGAGGACCTCTCAAACCTGGGAGCTGCCTTGCTGCCGGGCAGATGAGGTGGTAAGTGCTTACTTTATTTTCTGGGGGTAAGAGACTCAGAATAAGAAGGCATTTTATTATAAGGGACACATACAAGGGCTCAGGGGAGTTTTGGCTCTTGTGTAGGCACCTCGACTAAAAATATTATTAAGGCATGTTGGTGGTTCCATTCTCCCGGCGGTTTCACTTATTAAAAATATGCCGACCGGGAGAAGACTTTTGTGACGCCCAAGATGGGCAGATCTAGAGGAGGCGGCAATTGCGTTGCACGGCTTTTTCCTATACTTCATGTTAATCGGAAGGGGAAGCAGTGCAGCTTCTGTTTTTATAATACGCATTGCGCTTATCCTATGTGTGTTTGGAAACGGAGTTCAGTTTCTTTCATCTAACATCCCCGAGTTCGAGATCCGTTAAAGGGACAGTCTACACCAGAATTTTTATTGTTTTAAAAGATGGGTAATAAAGGGATTATCTATTTCCCAGTTTTTCATAACGAACACATTTATAATAATATACTTTTAACCTCTGTGATTATCTTGTATCTAAGCCTCTGCAAACTGCCCCTTTTTTCAGTTCTTTTGACAGACTTGCAGTCTAGCCAATCAGTGCCTGCTCCCAGATTACTTCACGTGCACAGTGTTATCTATATGAAATATGTGAAAAACTGTTAAAATGCAATCTAAAAGAGGTGGGCTTCAAGGTCTAAGAAATTAGCATATGAACGTCCTAGGTTAAGCTTTCAACTAAGAATACCAAGAGAACAAAGCAAAATTGGTGATAAAAGTAAATTGGAAAATTGTTTAAAATTACATGCTCTATCTGAATCATGAAAGTTTTCTTTTGGCTTTGACTGTCCCTTTAACTAGAAAATCGGCTCCTGCTTAGAAAAGACCTGTGTCATCAGGCAGGTAGGCACCTCAGCTAGGCTGCTGAGGTGTAGAAGTGATCTGCAGTATTGTTTAGGTTTACTGTCATTTCTGCAGATAAAAAAATTACCGTTTAAATTTTAAAGTGACTAACGTTTTTTATGCTTTAAATTTTGTTTTTGTTTTTATTTGATATTTGGACCCATTGTGAGTCAGAAATGACCAGGAAACTTTTCAAAATGTTACTTGTTCTTTATGTTTTGATGTCAATGTGGAACCACCAATCCCTTTCTGTTCCTCATGCATTGAGAGAACTTTAAATTACAGGGATAGACTTTTTTCTGAGACAACATTCTCCAAGGAGGATACTGTTCAGGAGTCTAATGACAATGTTCAATATATGCTGCAGCTTTCTCCTCAAGCATCCCAACTTGTATCGCCCACACATGCAGTGCCCTGCACTTCCTCTCTAACTCCCCCTGGAGTTACGTTGCAAGACATTGTTTCTCTCATGTCCTCTGCGGTTTCTGATGCATTATCTGCCTTTTCCATGTTGCAGGGGAAGCGCAAGCGGAAAAGTAGACATTCAGTAGGTGAGGTTACTGACGCAGTTGTTGCTATTTCGGATGTCCCCTCCCAGAAGCCTGAGAAGGATCCTTCGATAGAACATGAGGGTGAAATCTCAGACTCTGACAGTGTAATTCCTACTGCTGATACTGAAGTTGTATCCTTCAGGTTTAAGCTTGAGCACCTCCGTCTGTTACTTCAGGAGGTTTAGGTACGTTAGACGGCAGCGACACTATGATCGTAGTTAATCCGAAGAAATCCAGTAAGCTAAACAAATATTTTGAGGTACCTTCCTCGATAGAGGTTTTTCCCGGTACCAGACCGAGCTTCTGAGACCATTGATAAGGAGTGGGAGAGACCGGGTATCCCTTTTTCTCCATCTCCTATATTTAAAAAGATGTTTCCCATAGCCGACTGTCAAGGAGGCTTGGCAAACAGTCCCCAGGGTGGAAGGAGCCATTTCCACCCTGGCTAAGAGAACTACTATACCCATAGAGGATAGTTGTGCTTTTAAAGATCCTATGGACAAAAAATTAGAGGGGTTACTCAAAAAGATGTATGAACACCAAGGTTTACAATGGCAACCAGCTGTGTGCATTGCTACCGTCACTAGTGCGGCGGCATATTGGTTTGATGTGTTGTCTGATGCTATTAGGACAGACACTCCACTGGACAAGATCGAGGATAGGATAAAAGCTCTTAAGTTGGCCAATTCCTTTATTACGGATGCTTCCCTACAGGTTATCAAACTGGGAGCAAAGATTTCAGGTTTCTGTTCTAGCCCGCAGAGCCTTATGGTTAAAACCTTGGTCTGCGGATGTATCACCTAAATCTAAACTTTTAATGATTCCTTACAAAGGGAAGACCCTGTTTGGACCGGGCTTGACGGAAATAATCTCTGATATTACAGGAGGTAAGGGTCATCTCTTCCCTCAGGATAAGAGAAACAAGCAAAAGGGACGTCAGAGTAATTTTCGTTCTTTTCGAAATTTCAAGGGAAATCCTTCCACTTCCGCCTCCAAGCAGGAACAGTCTAAACCTTCCTGGAGACCCAATCAGTCATGGAATAAGGGAAAATGATCCAAGAAGCCTGCTGTTGAATCAAAGACAGTGTGAAGGACATACTGTAGGGGGCAGACTTTCCTTCTTCACTCAGGCTTGGGTTCGAGATGTTCAGGATCCCTGGGCAGTAGACAGTGTCCCAGGGATACAAACTAGAGTTCAAAAGTTTTCCTTCCAGAGGCAGGGTACTGCTTTCAAGATTATCTGTACATTGTGTACGGGACCTCTCGGACCTGGGAGTGATAGTTCCTGTTCCGATGCAGGAACAGTGTCTGGGATTTTATTCCAATCTGTCCGTGGTTCCCAAAAAAGAGGGAACCTTCAGACCAATTTCAGAGTACCATCCTTTAAGATGGAAACTATTTGTTCCATTCTCCTTTTGGTCCAAGAGGGTTAATTTATGACAACAGTGGATTTAAAGGACGTGTACCTGCATGTTCCCATTCACAGGGATCATCACAAGTTTCTAAGGTTTGCTTTTCTAGACAAACACTTCCAATTTGTGGCTCTTCCTTTCGATCTTGCCACAGCTCCCAGAATTTTCTCAAAGATTCTGAGATCTCTGTTGGCAGTGCTTCGATTACGGGGCATTGCAGTGGTGCCCTATCTGGACGACATCCTGGTCCAGGCACCATCCTTTCAACAAGCAAGGTCCCACACAGAAATGTTGTTATCCTTCCTGCGATCTCACGGGTGGAAGGTAAATTTGGAAAAGAGCTCATTAGTTCCAAATACAAGGGTAACTTTCTTGGGAACCATAATAGATTCCCTATCAATGAAGATTTTTCTGACAGAAGTCAGGAAATCAAAGATTTTCGATTCAGTCCGCTCCTCGGCCATCAGTGGCTCAGTGCATGGAGGTAATCGGGCTGATGGTGGCGGCAATGGACATCATCCCGTTCGCTTGTTTCCACCTTAGACCCCTGCAGTTAAACATGCTCAGTCAATGGAACGGAGATTATGCGGATTTGTCTCCACGAATACTACTGAAGCAGGAGACAAGGAATTCTCTTCAATGGCGGTTCTCTCAGGATCATCTCTCCCCGGGAACCTGCTTTCGCAGACACTTTTGGGTAATTGTGACAACAGACGCCAGCCTTCTAGGATGGGGAGCAGTCTGGGGCTCCCTAAAGGCTCAGGGAGTTTGGACTCAGAGTGCTCTGCCTATAAACATTCTGGAGCTGAGAGCGATCTTCAATGCTCTTCTGGCCTGGCCCCAGTTAGCCTCGGCCCAGTTTATCAGGTTCCAGTCAGACAACATAACTTCAGTGGCTTACATCAATCATCAGGGAGGAACGAGGAGTTCCTTAGCAATGACAGAGGTAGCCAAGATAATTTGGTGAGCGGAGACCCACTCATGCTGTCTGTCGGCAATCCACATCCCAGGGGTGGACAACTGGGAGGCAGACTTCCTAAGCAGACAGACCTTTCACCCAGGGAAGTGGGTACTCCATCCGGTAGTGTTTTCCAGCCCGATTCTCAAATGGGGTCAGCCGGAATTGGATCTCATGGCATCTCGACAGAATGCCAAGCTTCCGAGGTACGGATCGAGGTCAAGGGAACCTCAGGTGGTATTAAGACGCCCTTGGAATTTCAGTCTTGCATTAAGATTTCCTCCATTTGCTCTTCTTCCTCGAGTCATTGCTCGAATCAAGCAGGAGAGGACATAATCGATTCTCAATGCACCAGCTTGGCCCCGCAGGATTTGGTATGCAGACCTGGTGGAAATGTCATCTCTTCCACCTTGGAGTCTTCCGGTGAGGAAGGATCTTTTACTTCAAGGGCCCTTCCTTCATCCAAATCTAGTTTCTCTGAAGTTGATTGCGTGTAGATTGAACGCTTAATTTTATCCAAGCGGGGAGTTTCAGAGTCGGTCATTGAGACCATGATTCTGGATCGTAAACCTGTGACTAGAAGGATTTACCACAAGATATGGTGTAAATATCTATATTGGTGTGAATCCAAGGGCTTCTCTTGGAGCAGTTAGGATTCCTAGAATTCTGTCATTTCTAAAAGAAGGTTTAGAGAAAGGATTATCGGCTAGTTCCCTAAAGGGTCAAATTTCTGCCTTGTCTATTTTGTTACATAAACGTCTGGCGGATATTCCAGACGTGCAATCATTTTGTCAGGCCTTGGTCAGGATCAGGCCTGTGTTCAAACCAGTTACTCCTCCCTGGAGTCTTAATTTAGTTCTTAAAGTTCTTCAAGGGGCTCCGTTTGAGCCTATGCATTCCTTAGATATTAAGTTATCTTGGAAAGTTTTGTTTCTGGTTGCTATTTCATCTGCTCGTAGAGTGTCAGAGCTCTCAGCATTACAGTATGAGTCACCTTACCTCTTATTTTTCATTCGGATAAGGTAGTTTTTACGTACAAAGTTAGGGTTTCTCCCTAAAGTAGCTTCTGACCGGAACATAAATCAGGAGATTGTGGTTCCTTCAATGTGTCCTAATCCATCTTCTCAGAAGGAACGGCTTCTGCACAATTTAGACGTGGTACGTGCTCTAAAATTCTACTTACAGACGACTAATGATTTTCGTCAGTCTTCTGCTTTGTTTGTGGTTTTCTCGGGAAAACATAAGGGACAGAAAGCTACGGCTACTTCTCTTTCTTTTTGGCAGAAGAGTATTATACATTTTGCCTATGAAACTGCAGGACAGCAACCTCCAGAGAGAGTTACGGCTCATTGCACGAGGGCTGTTGCTTCCTCATGGGCATTCAAAAATGAAGCTTCTGTGGAACAGATTTGCAAGGCTGCAACTTGGTCCCCTCTTCACACTTTTTCAAAATTCTACAAATTTCACACTTTTGCCTCGGCTGAGGCCGCTTTTGGGAGAAAGGTTCTTCAAGCCGTGGTGCCTTCCGTTTAGGTTCCTTGTCTTGTCCCTCCCTTATCATCTGTGTACTTTAGCTTGGGTATTGATTCCCAATATTATTGAGGTTAAAAATTACACTTTATTGACATATATGCTAAACCAACGATACCTTAGGAAAGAATACTGCCAAGGATATTTAGAGAATGGGTATATTCACCTCCAAACTTCTAGTATACCTTATGGGTCAGTATAGACCTAATGATAATCAGACAAAATAAAAAGTACGTAGATGCTGTAGTAGGCTATTATTAGGGATGGGTATAATTACTACCACCACTTAATTCTGTATTCTATAGTCTCACCTACATAGCGTCTAAAATTAAAATGAGAAAGTAAGGGCTAGTAGACCTGGTATGCGTGTATAATCACCAATAGAACAGAAGGGTATAGACAATCCAGCAGTGATTATACACGCATACCAGGTCCACTAGCCCTTACTTTCTCATTTTAATTTTAGACGCTATGTAGGTGAGACTATAGAATACAGAATTAAGTGGTGGTAGTAATTATACCCATCCCTACGTACTTTTTATTTTGTCTGATTATCATTAGGTGTATACTGACCCATAAGGTATACTACAAGTTTAGAAGTTTGGAGGTGAATATACCCATTCTCTAAATACCCTTGGCAGTATTCTTTCCTAAGGTAACGTTGGTTTAGCATATATGTCCATAAAGTGTAATTTTTAACCTCAATAATGTTTGATTTATATAGTGTATAATTCTACACTTGACTTCAATGTCACAAATCCCCCTTTTTTTCCTAACCCCCATTAATTGATTCCCAATAGTAATTAGATGATCCGTGGACTCATGTCATTAAAAAAAAAAAAGAAAATTTATGCTTACCTGATAAATGTATTACTTTTTTGACACGATGAGTCCACGGCCTGCCCTGTTCTATAGACAGGTTGTTGGTTTGTTATAAACTTCAGACACCTCTGCACCTTGTTGCTTCCTTTCTCTCCTTTACTTCGGTCAAATGACTGGGGTGGGAAGGAAGGGAGGTGATATTTAACAGCTTTGCTGTGGTGTTCTTTGCCGCCTCCTGCTGGGCAGGAGTGATATTCCCAATAGTAATTAGATGATCCGTGGACTCAGAGTCAAAAAAGAAATAAATTTATCAGGTAAGCATACATTTTCTTTTGTTTACTGTCCCCTATAAAACCTAAGAACTAAAGGCCGTAGAGAAATTAAAATGGATCGAATATAGCAGTATCAATTGTATACTTCCCAAAGCTCACTGGTTAATAGGTGCTTCATGCAAACTCTCCTTAGCCGACAGGTACTACTTCCTGCAAACACTCCTTAGCCGACAGGTACTACTTCCTGCAAACACTCCTTAGCCGACAGGTACTACTTCCTGCAAACACTCCTTAGCCGACAGGTAATACTTCCTGCAAACACTCCTTAGCCGACAGGTAATACTTCCTGCAAACACTCCTTAGCCGACAGGTACTACTTCCTGCAAACACTCCCTAGCCGACAGGTACTACTTCCTGCAAACACTCCCTAGCCGACAGGTACTACTTCCTGCAAACACTCCTTAGCCGACAGGTACTACTTCCTGCAAACACTCCCTAGCCGACAGGTACTACTTCCTGCAAACACTCCCTAGCCGACAGGTACTACTTCCTGCAAACACTCCCTAGCCGACAGGTACTACTTCCTGCAAACACTCCTTAGCCGACAGGTACTACTTCCTGCAAACACTCCTTAGCCGACAGGTACTAC
The DNA here is from genome assembly GCF_027579735.1 of Bombina bombina. Taxonomy (NCBI): domain Eukaryota; kingdom Metazoa; phylum Chordata; class Amphibia; order Anura; family Bombinatoridae; genus Bombina; species Bombina bombina. The sequence continues at coordinate 30,546,653 of NC_069509.1, forward strand.
TTCCTGCAAACTCTCATTAGCAGACAGGTACTACTTCCTGCAAACACTCCTTAGCCGACAGGTACTACTTCCTGCAAACACTCCCTAGCCGACAGGTACAACTTCCTGCAAACACTCCCTAGCCGACAGGTACTACTTCCTGCAAACACTCCCTAGCCGACAGGTACTACTTCCTGCAAACACTCCCTAGCCGACAGGTACTACTTCCTGCAAACACTCCCTAGCCGACAGGTACTACTTCCTGCAAACACTCCCTAGCCGACAGGTACAACTTCCTGCAAACACTCCCTAGCCGACAGGTACAACTTCCTGCAAACACTCCCTAGCCGACAGGTACTACTTCCTGCAAACACTCCCTAGCCGACAGGTACTACTTCCTGCAAACACTCCCTAGCCGACAGGTACTACTTCCTGCAAACACTCCTTAGCCTACAGGTACTACTTCCTGCAAACACTCCTTAGCCGACATGTACTACTTCCTGCAAACACTCCTTAGCCGACAGGTACTACTTCCTGCAAACACTCCTTAGCCGACAGGTACTACTTCCTGCAAACACTCCTTAGCCGACAGGTACTACTTCCTGCAAACACTCCTTAGCCGACAGGTACTACTTCCTGCAAACACTCCCTAGCCGACAGGTACTACTTCCTGCAAACACTCCCTAGCCGACAGGTACTACTTCCTGCAAACACTCCTTAGCTGACAGGTACTACTCCTGCAAACACTCCTTAGCCGACAGGTACTACTTCCTGCAAATTCTCATTAGCTGACAGGTACAACTTCCTGCAAATTCTCATTAGCAGACAGGTACTACTCCTGCAAACACTCCTTAGCCGACAGGTACTACTCCTGCAAATTCTCATTAGCAGACAGGTACTACTCCTGCAAATTCTCATTAGCAGACAGGTACTACTCCTGCAAACACTCCTTAGCCGACAGGTACTACTCCTGCAAATTCTCATTAGCTGACAGGTACAACTTCCTGCAAATTCTCATTAGCAGACAGGTAACATCTCCCACAGCTCTACTGGTGAAATGCTTCTAGTGAAAGTTATTAGTGTTTTTCTGTGGCATATACACATATCCTGTGAAGGCTGTGCACCAGTATTCCAACACCATGCAGTGGCTTATATGTCACAAATGATGTCTTTAGAAGCAACACACATTACCGTAAACTCTCTGAGCAAGCGTGTTTGAATACTGGTGCACAGGCCTTCATGGGATATGCTGCAGAAAATCAGTAATATCTTTTACTAAAAGCATTTTTGCTAATAAAAGTACATTGCATAAATGCTTATTTCAAACTGAATTGCACATTTCATTTTTGACCTTTGTATCCCTTTTTAACGCAACAACAAAAAAACATTTTGAAAATGGCCTTTTAAAAATAAAAAAAGTATTTCTCAAATAATACAGACTACCCCATACAGAGACATAATTCGACCTCATGGCACGCATCAGTACACAGTATCATGTGTATTACACAACGGTATCAGAATGTGCATAAGCTAACAGTGTCTATAGTTGTCCGTACAGCTGATTCACTAAATGATGAAGAGCCGAGTTTCAGTAAACCCACTACACAGAATAGCAAGTGAAACTGGAGGGGCTACTCAGGCTTTTAGTGAGTTTTGGCCAGTCAGCCAGACTGGGGCCCACGTATGGCTAGATTCACCAGAATCCCCATCCGCTCTAGTAAGGCAAATCTTTCCAATTTTCTATTTTATTCTATGAGGTCCTTTCAGTATAAAACAGACATAAGGGGTTTATGCCTAGAACACAGGAAGGCAAGGCACTGTCATATATAGTCCCACTGTCACAAACCACAGCTACTGTGTATAGTCACTTCTGGTACAACACTGGCACACAACTTGTGCCCATTGTCACTATATCACAATCACACAGCTCATGTACATTGTCAGACTGGGCCACAAAGCTCATGCGCGCCGCCACACAGCTCATGCACACTGAATCACACAGCTCATGCTACTGCTCATGCGCGCGGCCACACAGCTCATGCACAGTGTCACACAGCTCATGCACAGTGTCACATGCTTTCATACAGCTCGTGTACACCTTCCCACTGGGACACAAATCTCACGCACACTGAATCACACAATTCATGCACACTGTAACATGCTATAACACAGCTCATGCACACCATCACACTGGGTCTCACGCTATCAATCAGCTCATGCACACTGGATCACACAGCTCATGCACACTGAATCGCACAAATCATGCACTGTCACATGCTATCACACAGCTCATGCACACCATCACACTGGGCTACACGCTATCACACAACACACACTGACACTGGGTCACATGCTATCACGCAGCTGGTGTGCACACGATTACACATCTGTACCTCTCTTTTACAGGTGACTCTCTAAGCTATCATGCAGGACACATGTTCTCCACTTTTGACAAGGACCAAGATAACAGCGTGCAGAACTGTGCCAAGTACTGGGGTGGTGGGTTCTGGTACACTGAAGATGGCTGTGCCATGGCTGGGCTCAACGCCCACTACGTAACCCCAAAACAAAATCCTGTTCTCCATCCAACTTTCTCCTGGATTCCTTGGGTGGATTATCCAGAAGCACTGAAATCCAGTGAGATGAAGATGAGCAGGACCCAAACAAATAACTAATATTTGTGCTTCCTATAAGCCTTACTACTGCACCGGGGTTGTTCTATTAACTGGTGGGGTGAGCTCAGGCTGGAGGTATGAGGGTGGGCATTGGCTTTTTAATGGGCATTTATCAGGTATCCGTATAAACTAATCTATTCTGTATGATGCATCTGTACTGAAATAGTCAAGATGGCATCATGACTGTGTATAACCCAAGCATGTAATAAATAGCTTTCCTGCAGGTTTTGTTTTGTTGTACCTTACACAACAGGGAATGATGTGCACACAAAACCTGTACCAAATGTGTCACTTAATCCAATTACAATTTGTTTATTGATATTTGTACACATTGGATGATAATTGACAACACTTGCTTTCCCTTTATCCTCATGTAATTAGGATTCAGTGGTGAAAAGTCCCCAAGTTACTGCAAGAAATAAGAAAATTGAAGTAGGGATGAGATTCAGAAATACAAAAAGAAAAAAAAATGTTCCCCTTTTCCCATAAAATAAATGCTTTATAGAACAAAAAAGTAGAATTGAAAACCCTTATTACGGCTTTTAATCCAGGATTGTCACTGATTAGCATTCATTTGGAAATTTTGGCAGATAAATCATCAGGAATGATATCAAAAAAGTGGAAAGGAATTAAATATCCCCCCCCTCTAAATCCTGTAATGGATCATTTTGTTACGGCGTATGGTGGAGGACCTTTAAAGGCCCGCCGTTCTTCCCCGAGTCGTTGAGGCAAGGGCAGAAGTAGGGATATACGGTCTCGGGGAAGGAGGTGACAAAAGTGTAGATGTGGGACATGTCATCAGCATTGTAGAATGACAGCAGACCCCCCTCATAGTCCAGATATATTCCGACTCTCTGAGGCTTGCTCCTTAAGGTTAGAGTCCGGTACGGCACATCCAAAGCCTTGAACTCATGACCGTTCCTCAACCACAGGATCCAGAAGCCATTCTCAGGGGACAGAGTGATCCCCCCGCGCCTATTGACAGATTCCTTGGCCATGCCGAGGTTCCACTTAGTCTTGTTGCCGACCTCCACGGCCCAGTAATGTCGGCCAGACGTGAAGCCCTCTGTGCCCAAAACACAGCAGCAGTAGTCAAACCTGCGAGGATTTTCAGGCAATGGCTGCTTGGTGTCACTGTAACGAACGCTGGTTAAATCTTCAGACAGCACCAGGTTTAGATGAGCTGTGCTGGGATCCATTATTATATTGGGCAGCGCTGTCAGCAAAAGGGGAATATTATTAGAAAACTTAGCAGCTCACACAGCAAGTTATTGCAGAGCAGATAAGAGTTAAACCACCAATTATGTATCATGCAGAGAAAAAGAACCCAATATCAATAGTATTCAAGTGCTAAATATATGGGGTAAACTAACCCTACATGCCCCTGTAACAGACCTGAGATACATGCGCTCACCTGCCCCTCACTGTGTACTGTAACACAGCCCTGAGATACCATATAAGTATAAAATCACATACTATGGCTCCCTCACCAGTTCTGTGCTCACCTGGGTTAATATAAGATTTCATATCTTTCCAAGCTGTATATTGAACCAAGTCCTTGACTCCCCCATATCCAAAATCCCTGGGGGCCACCACATTCTGAGCTGGGAAGCCATTTCTGTAGCCTTCATAGCATCTGGCAGAGAGAAGAAACATTTTATTTATGATAGTTACAGAAGTCTCCCTATTAGCACAGGGGGACAAGACATTACGTAGCAACACAATCATCTCTCGCTGGCCTCACTCACAGCTTGCTAGCACACAGGAGGTTATACTTACATATCCATGCATGATTTTATGTCCTGTAAAGATAAACAAGGTAAATTAGTCAGCAGAAGTAGAATCATCGTCTCCCTCCCTCCCTGATAATCAGCTCTACTGAGCAGTGGTGTTATACAGAGGTTTCCTTCGGAGGCAGTACTGCCCTAATAAGGAGGTGACATTACAAATGGTGTTATACACAGGAATCCTCAAAAGGGGGACACTTTCCTAATGAAGTGTTCTGTAGAGATACCAGGAGGGGACAGTGCCCTTATAAGGGGTTAACATTACAGATGTGTTATTGATGTCCATCAAGACGGGACGCTGTCCTAACAAGGAGGTGTTCTACAAAGATACGAGAAAGGTACAGTGCCCTATCAAAAGGCAGTGATCTTACACAAGTGTTATATACAGCTACCAATCAGCAGGGGACAGTACCCTTATAAAGGGGTGACATTACAGATGTGTTATATACATATCTCTCTCAGCAGGGGACAGTGCCCTTATAAGTAGGTGACATTACGGAAGTGTTATATACAGATACCCATCAGCTGGGGACAGTACCCTTATATGGAGGTGACATTACGGATGTGTTATATACAGATACCCATCAGCAGGGGACAGTACCCTTATAAAGGGGTGACATTACAGATGTGTTATATACAGATATCTCTCAGCTGGGGACAGTACCCTTATATGGAGGTGACATTATGTGTTATACAGACATCTCAGCAGGGGCAGCACCCTTATAAAGGGGTGACATTACAGATGTGTTACTGTATATACAGATCTCTCAGCAGGGGCAGTGCCGTTATAAAGGGGTGACATTACAGATGTGTTATATACAGATATCCCTCTGCAGGGGACAGTGCCCTTATAAAAGGGGTGACATTACTGATGTGTTATATGCAGATACAGATACCCATAAGCATCGGGCAGTGCTGATAAAAAGGGGTGACATAATGGATGTGTTATATACAGATACCCATCAGCTGGGGACAGCACCCTTATAAGGAGGTGACATAGATGTGTTATATACTGATACCCATCAGCTGGGGACAGGTCCCTTATAAGGAGGTGACATTATGGATGTGTTATATACAGATATCTCTCAGCTGGGGACAGGTCCCTTATAAGGAGGTGACATTATGGATGTGTTATATACAGATATCTCTCAGCTGGGGACAGGTCCCTTATAAGGAGGTGACATTATGGATGTGTTATATACAGATATCTCTCAGCTGGGGACAGTACCCTTATAAGGAGGTGACATAGATGTGTTATATACTGATACCCATCAGCTGGGGACAGGTCCCTTATAAGGAGGTGACATTATGGATGTGTTATATACAGATATCTCTCAGCTGGGGACAGTACCCTTATAAGGAGGTGACATTACTTATGTGTTATATACAAATACCCATCAGCAGGGAACAGTGCACCTATGAGGGGTGACATTACAGATGTGTTATACAGATCTCTCAGCAGGGGACAGTGCACTTATGTGTTATATACAGATACCCATCAGCTGGGGAAAGCGCTCTTATAAGGTGACATTACGAATGTGTTATATACAGACATCTCTCAGCAGGGGACCGTACAAATGTGTTATATACAGATACCCATCAGCAGGGGACAGTGCACTTATAAGGAGGTGACATTATAGATGTGTTATATACATATCTCTAAGCAGGGGACAGTGCACTTATAAAGGGGTGACATTTTAGATGTGTTATATACAGATCTCACTCAGCAGGGGACAGTGCACTTATAAAGGGGTGACATTACGGAAGTGTTATACACAGATCTCTAAGCAGGGGACAGTGCACTTATAAAGGGGTGACATTATAGATGTGTTATATACAGATCTCTCAGCAGGGGACAGTGCACTTATAAGGAGGTGACATTACGGATGTGTTATACAGATCTCTCAGCAGGGGACAGTGCACTTATAAGGAGGTGACATTACGGATGTGTTATACAGATCTCTCAGCAGGGGACAGTGCACTTATAAGGAGGTGACATTACGGATGTGTTATACAGATCTCTCAGCAGGGGACAGTGCACTTATAAAGGGGTGACATTATAGATGTGTTATATACAGATCTCTCAGCAGGGGACAGTGCACTTATAAAGGGTGACATTTTAGATGTGTTATATACAGATCTCACTCAGCAGGGGACAGTGCACTTATAAGGAGGTGACATTACGAATGTGTTATATACAGATACCCATCAGCAGGGGACAGTGCACTTATAAAGGGGTGACATTACGGAAGTGTTATACACAGATCTCTCAGCAGGGGACAGTGCACTTATAAGGAGGTGACATTACGGAAGTGTTATATACAGATCTCTAAGCAGGGGACAGTGCACTTATAAAGGGTGACATTTTAGATGTGTTATATACAGATCTCACTCAGCAGGGGACAGTGCACTTATAAGGAGGTGACATTACAGATGTGTTATATACAGATCTCTCTCAGCAGGGGACAGTGCACTTATAAGGAGGTGACATTACAGATGTGTTATATACAGATCTCTCTCAGCAGGGGACAGTGCACTTATAAGGAGGTGACATTACGGATGTGTTATATACAGATCTCTCTCAGCAGGGGACAGTGCACTTATAAGGAGGTGACATTACAGATGTGTTATATACAGATCTCTCTCAGCAGGGGACAGTGCACTTATAAGGAGGTGACATTACAGATGTGTTATATACAGATCTCTCTCAGCAGGGGACAGTGCACTTATAAGGAGGTGACATTACAGATGTGTTATATACAGATCTCTCTCAGCATGGGACAGTGCACTTATAAAGGGGTGACATTACGGATGTGTTATATACAGATACCCATCAGCTGGGGAAAGCTCTCTTATAAGGAGTTGACATTACAGATGTGTTATATACAGACATCTCTCAGCAGGGGACAGTGCACTTATAAGGAGGTGACATTATAGGTGTTATATACAGACATCTCTCAGCAGGGGACAGTGCACTTATAAGGAGGTGACATTACAGATGTGTTATATGCAGATCTCTCTCAGCAGGGGACAGTGCACTTATGAGGTGACATTACAGATGTGTTATATACAGATCTCTCAGCAGGGGACAGTGCACTTATAAAGGGGTGACATTATAGATGTGTTATATACAGATCTCTCTCAGCAGGGGACAGTGCACTTATAAAGGGGTGACATTACGGAAGTGTTATATACAGATATGCCTAAGCAGCGCCACTCACGGTGAGGAAGGAGATGGAGTCCTGCTCATACAGCCGGGGCTGGGTGCTGCTAATGGTTTGCAGGATACCCTGACAGTTCTGCTTGATCTTATTCAGACTCTCTTCCATCTCGGCCAGGATCAGATCTCCCTCCTGTTGTAACTCCCGCAGCAGGCGCTCCTCGCGCTCACGCAGGAACTGGTGCAGCTTCTCAAACTCCATACTGACATGATGCTTGGTGCTCAGCAGGTTGCCCTGGAAGTGCAAAGGGCACATGATCAGCACATAAATAAGTTCACAATGGAGATACATTTATGGCTAGGAGAGATCTTTTATTGTCTAATAAACGTATTACATGGTTTGGATAAATCGGCTTCTCTGCTCATCAGTCTTGATCATTTAGCAGCCTGGGAAATACTTTCAAATCAACAAATTACAGAGAAAAATGTATCAACTGTAATTCTACCACCATTATTAAAGGGACAGTCTAGTCAAAATTTAAAAAACTTTCATGATTCAGATAGGAGCATGCAATTTTAAACACCTTTTAAGAATGTACGCTTAGGAGCAAGCCCATTTTTAGTTCAGCACCTGGGTAGCGCTTGCTGATTGGTGTCTAAATACAGTATAGCCAATCAGCATGCGCTACCCAGATGCTGAACCAAAAATGGGCCGGCTCCTAAGCTTAAATTCCAGCTTTATTTTTAAATAAAGATACCAAAAGAGCAAAGAAAAATTGATAATACGAGTAAATTTCAAAGTTGCTTAAAACTGCTGCTTTAGCTGAATCATGAGTTTACATTTTACCAGACTGTCCCTTTAAAGAGACAATAAACCCAATTTTTTTGTTTCATGATTTAGATAGAAATTACGATTTTACAACTTTCCAACAGACTTGTCTAATTTGCTTTGTTCATTTGGTATCCTTTGTTAAAAAGCATATCTAGGTAGGCTCAGCAGCAGTAATGCACTAATGGGAGCTAGCAGCTGATTGGATGTCTCCCATATGTGCCTCGTCGTTGTCTCTCCCGGTGTTTTTAGCTAGCTCCCAGTAGTTCAGTGCTGCTCATTCAACAAAGGATACCTAGAGATTGAAGCAAATTTGATAATAGTAGTAAATTAGAACATTGTTTAAAAGTGTATGTTCTGTCTGAACCATGAAAGAAAATGTTTGGGTTTCATGTTCCTTTTAAGTCACATTAAACCCAATATGTTTCTATCATAATTTAGATGAAATGTTATCCGGCATAATGCCAACTGGCCCGCACGGCTATTGGCTAAGAGTACCTCAGTGCAAAATAGCGTTCTGCCATGGGCGGCCTGAGGCGCTAAGTGCGGTGAACGCTGCAAACAAATAAAGGAACTTTTAGCATGAAGTATTTTATAATTCATCATGACTGAAAGTCTCCTTTATTTGTTCCACTGGTAAATCCTAGCGTTTCACAAACACTATCACACTTTAAAAGGGACAGTAAAGTCAAAACTAAACTCTCATGATTCAGATAGGGCAGCAATTTTAAACAACTTTCCAATTTACTTTTATCATCAAATTTGCTTTGTTCCCTTGATGGTATTTTTGAAAAGCTAAACGTAGGGAGGCTCAATCTGATTTCGAAAACCCGCTGAAAACCGCCTCTTAGTTCAGAGCATTTTGAAAGTTTTTCAGTTAGACAGTACAAGTTCATGCGGGTCATATAGATAGCATTTGTGCTCACTCCCGTGGAGTTATTTAGGAGTCTGCAATGATTGGCTAAACTGCAAGTCTGTCAAAAGCACTGAGAGAAGGGGCAGTCGGCAGAGGCTTAGATACAAGGTAATCACAGAGGTAAAAAATATATTTACATAACTGTGTTGGTTATGCAAAACTGGGGAATGGGTAATAAAGGGATTAACTATCTTTTTAAACAATAAGAATTATGATGTAGACTGTCCCTTTAACATTGGTATATATTGTGGAGACACTGCTGCCATCTAGTGGTCAAAGGCATTTGTGCAAACCTGCTGCTATACAGAGCTCTAGACACATGCTACCTACCTAGGTATGCTCTTCAATAAAAAAAAAATACCATGAGACAGAAGTATAATCAAAAATAGAACTAAACTGAAAGCATTTTTTAAATTAAAACCCAAAATGTTTGATTCAGATAGAGGATACATAATAAAGCCATTTATTTATGATTCAGCAATGCAATATTAAACAATTCTCAAATTGACTTCTTTAATTTAAATTTGATTTGTTCCCTTGGTATTCTTTATTGAAAAGCATACCTAGGTAGCTTCAGGTGCAGCAATGCACTACTGGGAGCTAGCTGAACATATATGCCTCGTCACCCACTTACATTCAGTTAGCTTCCAGTTGTGCAGTGCTGCTCCTTCAACAGAGGATACAAAGAGAATGATGCAAATTTGATAATAGAATTGTAAAACTCTATGGTCTAGCTAAACCATAAAAGAAAAACAAATGTGAGTTATTTGACCGTTTGTCAGAGACAATATACAGAACTTTAAAGACATGAGATTTATAAAGTATAGGATCCGAAAAGTATAATCTTAGTTGCCAAACAGATTTGTGGGATCGATGATTTCAAGTTTCAGGGTGTGAGGCATAGTAGAAAATCATAGCTAAACAGGGAGAATATTGGATTTATACTTCACAGACCAGTCCACCCTCAATATAGAAAGGGGGGGTCATTTTGTGTTTAAATTTGACTTTTTCCCCACCTGCACTGAATTGATAATTAGGTAGATCAAGAATTTGATTGGTTTAAGTCAGTGTATTTTGTGGCTATTTTCAGGTCAAATTTCCAACTGTTTAAAGGGACATTAAAGTCAATTAAACGTGCATGATTCAAATAGAAAGTCTCTTAAAACGTCTGCTCTAATAACTTCCAGAATTAATTGTTGCTTAGTCTTTGTTTACACAATTTCTGACGCACCAGCTACTACTAAGGGCTAGATTTGTTAAAGCCCTACGGCTGCAAGTTCTCACAAGAGCTTGCTCGCCGTAATTTATCAAGCAGCGGTCACCAGACCGCCGCTTCCCTAACCTCTTCGCCACCTCTAAGGTGGCGAAATTCAATCTCCTCAGTCTAGTCAGACCGAGGAGATTGACAGCTCCTCCCCGCGCTTGATTGGCTGTGTGCGGGCAGGGGGCAGGATTGCACGCAAGCGCAAAATTGCGTTCGTGTGTAATGGCGAATACCTGCGGGTAATTTCGCCCCGCCACAGGCGAGCTGAGGCGTACAGGGGCACGTATACGCGCCCCTGTCCGCCTCAGCTTTAATAAATCTGGCCCTAAGCACGTACACAAGTTCAGTGTATACGTACACTAATCTGTCACATGGCTGTCACATGATACAAGGGGGCTGGGAAATAAGAGGGGGGGTCTGCTTATTTGAAATTCAGAATAAGGGCTATTGCATAGTCTTTTTATTATGTACTTGTTAATAAAGTAATTATATTGTATTTTATGGTCCTTTAATCCCTACAAAACAGAACACAGTCAGTGATTGGTGGCTGCCACTTCTGATTGGCTCACAGATCTTGTCCTGCAAGGCATGTGGCTCCTGAGCACTGCTTTTTTATGGGTTTTTACGACTTTGGGGAGGTTATCTAGTGTATGTAATGCATAAATGAAATACGCTAAACCCTAAGGGGTCGATTTATCATGCTGCGGTGGACATGTGCGTATATATGCGCCCCTGTCCCCCGCAGCTTGCCTTTGGCAGGCTGAATTCTGCTGCCAGAATTCAGCATTGCACAAGACACAATTCTGCGCTCTTGTGCAACATCGCCCCCCAGCCCACGCGCGGGCAGGAGCTGTCAATCTCCCTGGTCGGACGCGACTGTGAAGATTGAAATTCGCCACATTAGAGGTGGCGAAAGGTTAGGAAAGCAGCGGTCTGATGACCGCTACTTGTTAAATATGGACAACAGGTTCTCTCGTAGGGGGATCAAAAGACTTGCAAAGCCTTTGATAAATTGACCCCAAAGGGTAGGCAAACTGTGGCCTGTTTTTGAACAGCACACAAGTTAAGAATGTTTTTTTACCTTTTTTAACTGTAATTGGCATAGGGACACTAGCTTGTCTAACACACTGGTGTTGAACTTAGGCAACAGCAATAAAGTGAGCAGCACATGGGGCTAGATTTATTATAGCTGAGGCGTACAGGGGCGCGTATACGCGCCCCTGTACGCCTCAGCTCGCCTGTGGCGGGGCGAAATTACCTGCAGGTATTTGGCATTACACACGAGCACAATTTTGCGCTCGCATGCAATCCAGCCAATCACGCGCGGGCAGGAGCTGCCAATCTCCTCGGTCGGACTCGACAGAGGAGATTGAATTTTGCCAGTTTAGAGGTGGCGAAGAGTTTAGGGAAGCAGCGGTCTGGTGACCACTGCTTGATAAATTACGGCGAGCAAGTTCTTGTGAGAACTTGCTGCCGTAGGGGCTTGATAAATCTAGCCCATGGTCTTACCAAATTGTGCCTTGCTTGTGCTTTTAGTTAATCATTTTCAAAAAGGGACATTAAACACTAATCAGTGATTTGCAACCTTTTTTTATTGCAGTGGCACATTTTTTACATTAAAAAATCCTGTGGCACACCACCATCCCAAAATTTTACAAAATCACACATTGTAGCCTAATACAGGATATATATATATATATATATATATATATATATATATATATATATATATATATATATATATATATATATATATATATATATATATATATATATATATAAAGTCCTAGATAGGATAGCACAATCTTACTGAAGTAATGCCACGGTGCTCTGCTACAAACATAACAATCTTCTCCAAAAAGCAGGCAACTCACTGGTCTTTGTAGTAAAACTTAGAATTTATTATGTCAGTTTAAAAAACAAACGTTTCGGCACTGCATTGTGCCTTTGTCAATGTTATACAGAAAAGTACAAGGACAGAGTGCACCCTAGTACCCCGGATCAGTGAACAAACATTTAAAAACAACCCCCTTAAATAGAAGGAGACAACATTACCCCACTACGACTTTGCCGCCAAAGCATTTGCATGTTCATCCAATTAGCTAGACGATACGTCACGCTGGCACGCTAGCCGTGCCTAGCGTGATGACGCATAGCACGGCGTTGTTATGACAACGTCCCAAGCGTTGCATCAGTATACAAGTCAAATAATAGGAGATCACCAGGAGACAGTCTGCGCATGTTCAGAACCAACCGTATTCATGAAGCGCATCGGTTGCTCTAGGCAACCAGTGTAAACCTGTCAACCTGGCGGATGAAAACCGCTCTAGGTGTCTCATATTATGTGGCTAAGGCGGGTACTCAAGGAATATTAGATCTTATCAGCCTAGCAAATCGCACAACTCACATGTCTCCTGGTGATCTCCTATTATTTGACTTGTATACTGATGCAACGCTTGGGACGTTGTCATAACAACGCCGTGCTATGCGTCATCACGCTAGGCACGGCTAGCGTGCCAGCGTGACGTATCGTCTAGCTAATTGGATGAACATGCAAATGCTTTGGCGGCAAAGTCGTAGTGGGGTAATGTTGTCTCCTTCTATTTAAGGGGGTTGTTTTTAAATGTTTGTTCACTGATCCGGGGTACTAGGGTGCACTCTGTCCTTGTACTTTTCTGTATAACATTGACAAAGGCACAATGCAGTGCCGAAACGTTTGTTTTTTAAACTGACATAATAAATTCTAAGTTTTACTACAAAGACCAGTGAGTTGCCTGCTTTTTGGAGAAGATTGTTATGTTTGTAGCAGAGCACCGTGGCATTACTTCAGTAAGATTGTGCTATCCTATCTAGGACTTTGTGTTTTGGCCTTATGGCTTTTGGGATTAGCACTCCGCTGTGATATTACACACGAACTGTGGACTTGGCTGTGTACAGTGTTGCATCTACTCAGGATCATTTTACACATTTGCTCTATTGGTTTTAAGTTTTCAACATATCCCCACTTTTGTCTTTTTATTGTGATGGCGGAGGCTGCAGCTATTACGGATACAGCATACAATGAGGAGGACTTCAATACAGATCCCCTAGCATTCACTGACGATGATGCAGACAGGATTCTGGTCTCAGATGAAACTTGTGAGCTGGGAGGTGAGACACCTATTAATATATACCACAAATTACTCAATTTGCGCAGGAAGGAGGTTGACTATCACTTACATGCAGTGTTCTTATCAGGCTATTTTAGGAAGAAATTTATACCCAGGGGGTTCAGGGTGAAAAACATACCTACCCTTGGGAGACAAAATGTGGAGTTCTGCAAAAGATGGTGTTCAATTTTGAACAAATGTTCATATGACCTCATTCTCTTAGTTATAGAGGAGGTCACCAGACTAGAGGTCAAGATTAAATCTGAATTGGACACCATAAAGACGCAGAGTCTCCACATTTTAAACAGTGACACTAGCCAGGACTGGGTCAACAAATTAGATGGTTTGGTTAATAAATACCGTAATGATTTAATTGCTTTCAAAAATAAAAAGGTTAATAGTGTGGAAAATGACTACAGGGAAAGGCGGGTGTACAAGTGGTTATATGGCAAAGATGAAGTGCCGTTCAGACGTCGCAGAAATTACAGATCCAAGAATACCTTAAGTATTGTGGACAGTAGCGGAGGGGATTCCTCTGAAAGTGAAACAACTAAAGATAATGAAGGGCCCACTGAGAATAGCCAACAACCTTTTTTAGGGGTAGCTACAAGGTCCACCCTAAAACCTCCAATACAACATATGGCGAAAAAAGGCCAAGGAAATTCAAGACCCGTAGGGGAGGTCACAAATGCAAAGCAAAAACAAGTGAGAAAGAAATAGATATTGTTTTTAATCTCAGCAGTAGACCACTCAGTGTGGCTGAGATTTCGTTATTGAATCATGGCTTATCCTTTGTCCCAACTCCCCACACTGATCCTTTTGAGAGATTGGTCGATATCCATAGGTTTCAACGACAACTCAAGCTGAAGGACCAC